>NC_045560.1:15152500-15452500 GCF_009819795.1 Aythya fuligula | reverse complement strand
CAAATCAATGCTGTGGCAGTCCGTGGACTTGAAGAACAGAAATTTGGCTTAAAGCAAATGAACTGAATGTTCCCGTGCTACAGCTGAAGGTCTGAATATAGATGCGGTGTAGTTCAAATCCTATTTCAGTACCGTGTTGGCTTCGTGTCCAGGGGCGCTGCAGGAGACACCGTCCTCACAACGAGAAGGAGTGGTCTACATACTCGTCTTACTAAACTTTCTATACTATTATGATTTATTATGTCTCATTTTCAATCAGTCTGTTTTTATGATCCAAAAATAACTAAAGTGAATGCTTGGAGATGGGTGTTACAGTTAGTAACAGGCTAATTATAAATGGTGTAAACAAAATACAACTGGAGAGCGGAGAAACTTGCAGGGAACGTAGTAACAAGAAGATGGTTTGAACCTCACCAATTTAACAAAGAAAAACTGGTGAAAATTTGGAAAATTAATTCCACATGGCCCAAGTCTCAGAGAACCAAGCCTTGAAGATTGTCATTTAGCTCTGCTTATGTAAATTTTATGGATGACCATGGAGCAAACAT
Organism: Aythya fuligula; assembly: GCF_009819795.1. Taxonomy (NCBI): domain Eukaryota; kingdom Metazoa; phylum Chordata; class Aves; order Anseriformes; family Anatidae; genus Aythya; species Aythya fuligula. Next base: position 15,451,952 of record NC_045560.1, on the reverse strand, counting down.
TTGAAACCATACATTTTTCTATGCATTAATGAGGAAGTGAGCTGTTGAGAAAGGGAACATTAAATGGAATTGAAAATATTTGAATTAGAGAAAGCAAATACTACTGGGTGTGGGGAGGGAAGGAAGCAGATCTGAACAACAAGTCGAAGTTCAAGCTGGGTTTTGACAGGCCATATTTTTGTCAGGCGCCTTTGTTTCAGTTTAGCTTAAATGTAAATTATTTTGGAAAGATATTCTTTCCAAAGGAAGGTCAGCGTAAGCAAACCCATATAAACAATGTAGATAGAAAAGCTAAGCTGGTAACTCATTCTGTGTGTGTTCTATGGTTGCAGGTAAAATTCACAGTGAAAAATACTTATTATTAGAAAGCACTATGGGAAGTCATTCAAGAACAACAATTGATAGCATCAACAAAAATAATTGAACTGACAGACATCTAAAGCATATGACAACCTTATTTTTGGGACCCCTCAAAAATTCAGGGCAATCCAGTGTATGCATACAATGAATCCATCATATTTGATATAAACAGTAACAAAAAATAATCGTGGTGACTATTACGAGTAAGAATGTTTCAGATTTATCCTCACAAGCAGCACACGACCCAAGACAGGCAATTTTACATCTTCACATCATTGACATCTTTTAATTCAGTTGATTTTGGCTTTTACAAACTCTGCAGATCCTCTTTCTAATATTGTAGTAACTTTTTCCTTAATATTTACCTCAGTAATTGAAGCAAAAAGTTATACAGACTTTTCAAAATGATTTAAAAAATCAATCAACTTGAACAAACCCAAGAAATATCCTGTAGACCAAAGGGTATGTACCCATCCCCTTTCCTAACCACTTGCACATTCTTTTGAATTAAGTCAAAATGCTTTAGGAAATTCAGGATTCTTTTTCTCTTAAACATAACTTCTCTGAACCATGGACTATGTCTCTTACTTTTTCAATTAGCTGTTTATTGACCAGAATAGCCAGCAAAAGATTCATCTGTAGCCCCTAGACCCCTTTGCTGCCTTCATGATCCATCAGATGAGTCACTGCGTAGTAATTTCTCCTGCAGAATCCAAACAGAGAAAAACTTGAGGATGAATTATTTCTTTCTTAGAGGACTTGAGCTGAATAGGTGATCATCATTAACTCTGTGCATACGGCAGGAGCTTTCCATGCCATATCCTGAGGTTTTTGATTTAAATAGGGAAGTAAAAGGCAGCAGAGAATACCAGAAAATCCCACAATTTAGTCAATGTAGTATGTGATGGGCATAAGTGCACAGATACACATTTATGCTAAAACTCAGAGACTGTCCCCAATATCAAAGGGAAACTATGAGCTGTGTGTAGATTTCCCCAAACTATTACACTACGGTGGTTTTTTTTTTTTTTTTTTTTTTTTTTTTGTATGTTGTATTGGTGTATGCACAATACAACTAACAGCTGATTGGGCTGGGCACATCCTCCTATACAATGTTAATAATGGGGAAAAAATAAACATTGCACACAGCAGCATAAAATGATAAAGCAGCCAGTTTCCTAAATGAAAGATGAGATAAAGCTTGAGTCTGTAACTCAGGAAACACATCAGCATTTTCATCACATGCAGCCTGGAATGCTGGCTATAAACAATAGGCCGGCAACACAAGGGGAGGAAAGGAGAGAATTACTTAGTCTAAACAATTTATCTAAGAAAAGTTTAATGAGCTACTTCTGTATTTCAGTCCAAACACTGGGTTTTAATTCAAATGAGCAAGTTCTTTATGGCAGTGGCAAGGGGATTGTTGGCAGTGGTGGAAGGGAGAAGGCTGAGGGTTGTGCAGTGGGATTTTGTCATCACTTTGAAAACAGGGGTTGCTGCATCCTGGGACAGGAGAGGAAGAGAGAAATATCTGCAAGGTTATTTACCCTTTCCCCTGACCTTCCACATTGTTTGGTCTCAGTGATCCATCTTTTCCTATTTAATTGCATCCAGCTCTGAAGATGCTTCGATGGAAGAGAACACAGGATATTAAGATGGAGAAAAAGAGCACAAAAACTCTCTCAGTTTTTGAGTTATCATGGCCAGTCAAATTTATGTGAGGTGTAAGTTTCTCTCTGTGGCAAAAATACGTAAAAAACATTATGACAAAGGTCTCACGAGCTCTGTAATATGAAGCACTACAAAGACTGCCCAAAATATTTATTTTTATTACCTTAGAGCCTAGCATTCTCTGCCTTGGAGCAGGATCCAGTCATAGCAGCCACAACACAAAATGACAGGCCCTGTCCCAAAGACTGCAGAACTGGGCTTCAGAAGCAGTGGTGAAACAGCGAACAGAAATACAAACAACATACAAGTGGAGCCCATTGGCTGAGATGAAAACTTGTGCCCTTTGTCTCCTTGCAGGGATGGTGGAGTTGGCAGCAAGGAGGTGTTTGGAAGAAAGGATTTAGTTTGGAGAGAAGGTAGCAGGCCCAGGATTAGAAAGACAGGTAGGTCTGTGATGCGATGAATTGGGGTTCAGAAGTGAATCTTTTAAGGCCTAAACACTGTTTCCTGGGCTTTCATCTTCCTTGAGCTTGAACATCTGTGGTGAGACCCAGAAGGTATAAATCCATAGCAAACTGTGTAATCACTATAGCAAACTTGCAGGTATGTCAGAGAAACTCTGATAAACTTCCTCATAACAACAACAAAAAAAAAAAAGAAAAAAAAAAAAAGCTGGGTTTATAAAGCTCCAGTCCATCAGATTTAATGAGATTTAATGTGAACCTGCCTCCTCCAGGCTGCAGAGGGAGGATTCCCAGTGCTTATTCCCCGTTGTGAATTGAGGGCACCCAAATGCCCAAACCAAATCCAGGTATAGATTTTGGTCTGAAAGTTTCCAGGGTACGTAAGTGGAGATGCCTTGATCCCAGCTGTCTTTCCTCCTTGGAAGATTGGCCTCATTTCTGAGCGCATATCAGGGGAGCTGGAAAAAAAATCAGAGCTATGACAATATTTGGCAAACTTCCCATGCTTTCAAACGGCTTTTAAAACATAATGCTTTCAATGCACGTATTGCTAGGTAACACTGAGGCTGAAACCTTAATTTCAAGGTAATTAAGTTATTGTTCCTAACCATCAGGATTTCACTGACATGGGCCAAGGGCCTCTGAGAACCAGAGATCCCAGTATAACAATTGAATTATAATTTTGGAAATTTCTGGAGTTCTGTGCATATTTATACATCACTGCTTACAGTCAACTATTTGTTTTAAGGAAGTGGAGTCTGGAATGGAAACAATAGGCTGAATTCTTTGCTAAATTGACAGAAAGTGTTATGCCAATTCACAGGACCTAATTGGCTAGTTTGAAGAAATATCTGGACACTGAGGAAAGAGCACTCACGGATCCCTGCAAAGCTATCCTACGCCTCCACAGGGAACAGTCTCTTGCCTGTGGGCATTGCAGTTGTCCTTGTCCCACCTGGAGACTTCATGCAGACCTCTCTGCAAGTCATACACAGGTGTGCTATATACCATTAAACTGACTTATGGGGAACACTCAAGCCTTTTCTTTAAGTAAGTTTAAGGGAGAATGGAAAAAAAAATAGTTCTTTGGAGGTGAAGTAATGGCAAATATCTTAGAGTTGAAAAAGGGAGGCCAAGATTTAGACCTCAGCAAGCTTGCCAGTGGAATAAGCTCTGCTATGTAGGATATGAATAAAGTTCCTCTCGACGTATAACACTATTTTATGATCCCTTGAAAGAGGAAAACCATCTTGCCAGCACAAGAATTCTCGTATCAACAGTATTGAATGATTCAACAGAAAAGCCTTGATGAAGTGAAAGCCAAGAGTATTAAGGATGATGAGGCCCCCTTTTCACACTGATTTTAGAAGCAATGTGAGTTGGTAAGAAGAGATAGTACCAAAGTTTTTTGGCTTTAAATATCTTAGGAAATATTTTCTAGCTTGTGAGGAGAATTCATATTTTCGGACAAAAGCTTTTCCAAGAAAACAAACTAAGAAAGTATAGAATTATATTCTAATTTGGAAGGTTGTGATTGTTCTGCCAGATGGCAGGACTTTTAACTGTGCCATAAGATAGGCTAAACTGCAAATATAGTAATAGCAGAATATGTCTTACAAATTATGTGTTATGGAAATCAATCAGCTCAAAACTCCTTAAAAATTTTAATAAAAATATGATTATCATCTCAAGAAGTAACTAATGACCTGATTGAGATTTTAGTGTGTGCTTGAATGTATAATTCTGACCAGATGTCACTAAAGATGGACATGCTTTTAGCATATGTGGTATACAAAAATATTTCATCAAGATTCTTCTCCAAAAAAAAAAAACAAAAAAAAAAACACATAAAGAACTGTTCTGCATTCTCCTGCCCTTCCATCAGCCTTCCCCCAGACCCATTCCCACCACACACATTCCCACTAAGAGTTTGTAGCAATATGTCACAACCACTCTGTTACTCTGCTTCAGTGTGAGAGTTTGCTATGAAAAAAAAAGAAAATAATTAAAGCCATATATTGTCAGTGTAGTCTAATGGAGCTTGCGATTGTTCTCAGTTGAGCTTAATGAGATAGTAAGCAATACTTTTGCCTAAATACAAAGTGGGAAAAAGCAATAGAGAGACTTTAAAAAAAGAAAGATTAAGACAGAACATATTAGAGATGAAACAAGTAGAATGTACAGTTTGCATCACATGCTACAGCTTGCATTAACTTCACTCCATAAAGGATTAACATCATGAGCAAAGCTGTTTTTCCTACCAGATAATTAAACTGAATACATTCTGGGGGATGATTCAGCTACGCTGTTTTTTTTTTTTTATGTGGTATGAGGCCAGATTCTAAGCACCTGCCATCATTATTTAGGCAAAGAAAAACCTTGTGAGTGGGTGTTTAGTCTTGGCAGGGGGAATGCAGGTTGCTGAAATGAGGTGCATAGGCATATGCAAGCACTGCAGAGACAGAGCACCCCTGAAGATCTATGTAGCACATGTGGATGAAATGTTTTTTCCAGGTTTAAATCAGGAGCTTAGTAGTTTATGTAGGTTGATGTAGGGCTCCCATGTGTGGAACAGAGTGCTCTGAGGCCAGCCAACATCAGACGCTAAGGCTCAGGATGGTGAAGAGGTGCCTGACACATGGCTGAATTTAAAGTTGGTGTCCTGATGATTTGGAATTAATATACACATATGTTTATTTTTCCCAGTAGGTGCCCAGTTGCTGAGGATTTGATGTCCTTTGCTTACCTTGGAGCTGTTCAGGAAACAGTTCAGAAGCCAGGCATTTATTTCTTCATGAAACATCTGTACTTCCCAGGCTAGTACCTTCAACAATGGCCTCCAGGACAGTCTGAGCAAGGCAGTGCTCTCTGACCCTCCTGCTGGGGCAGAGCCACCATACACCAGGAAATGCAAGACATGCATGAGAATGAGCAAAAGAGGCTTTGGGACCTGATCCCAGTCCGACCTTGTGTTGTGCCCAGTGGCTCTCAACAGGAAGCACAAGTGGTCTCTGGCTCTGAGCACAATGAGGTCCAAGTACAGTCGTCTCCCTCAGGTATGTTTTAAGCAGAAGGAAATGCTGCAGTATCTGCCTGTGCCCAGCAGTCTGGGACACTTTGTCTCAGCCTTCCAGGTTTCTGGAATGGGCAGTTCCAGTGTGCTGAGACAGACTGCCTCAGGGCTGCCCATCCTCACACATGGTGACCCCTTCTCACATCTGAGCCCTGCTATGCGTGGACGTTGGCAGACACTTGTTATATGCACTCCAAAGGGGCAACAATTCTCATTTACACAACACAGCTATGAAGAAAATCTTTTGGGACCATATGCAAGAACAACTGAGTTTGATGGAGACCCTTCACTTGGGGTCAAGAGGCTGCAAAAATGTCCCAGTGTTTTTGCATGTTAAAATAAGGCAAAGAGTTTAAGAAGAAAGGGTGGTTTTGTTTGTTTGATTTTTATTTTTCTTGAGAAAACACAGCTGATAGCATTTATTTGTTATTACCTTTCAAGTGGCCTTAACAGTGTCTTTCTAGTCATTTCAGCTCTTATCACCATTGTGTCTGAATGGCTGATGTGAGTTTATTGCAATGGTTGTATATTTGTGGTCAAGTTTATTATTTAACAGCTCAATTTAAAAGATCTTACACTGCTATTAAGATGAGATGTATGAATCAAAAACACAAAGTTTGTCTACTAAAGGCGTGTGGTACTAAAGGGCTGAAAAGAAAAATAAGTATAATGATTCATTTTCTGTATGCATACTTTAAAAGAGAAAAGTTGAAATCATTTAGGAGAAAGGACAAAGAAAATGGCAATGAGCTCAAGCCAGCTTTCCAAAGACTGAATTTACATTGGCTGTTTTAGAGATTTTTGGAGTTTGTGTTGTGAGGGAGAAGGGCTTGTGCAGACTCCTCTTACATCTCCATGAGCTCTGTTCCTCTTTGCCTCTGGATACTTAATTATATGTGAATATTTGAACAGGAAAAAACAGCATTTGGCTAAACCAGGTCAAAGAAGGTTTATGCAGCTTTCCCATGTAATTTACAGGAAGAGTTTGTGAAAAAAAATCCTTTCTTGCTTTTCCTGCTTCTAAGTAGCTGAAATGTGTGTCCTTCTTGCCTCTGGTTTATCCAGAATATTTATGGATATGTTTACTGATTAATGAAATTTCTTAAAAGCAGACATAAGACCCACTTCCATTCTCCAAACCACTTACAGTAACTGTATCAACTTTCTGCATCTACTGCTTACTTGGACACTACAAGTTCCAGGAAAAAGATGTGTGGGTGTTAGCAGGGAGTGGGCAGGGAGAAGAATTGCTTTGATTTGCATAAGGCAATGTGTTTTCCAAAAAGTTTTGTGCTTGCAGGATGAATGCTGCAGCCCTCCCAGGCTTCTCCAAGACCTCTTTATGCAGTATGTGAGGTGGTGGTGTGTCAAATGGTGCAACATGGATGCAGGAGGGCTAAGGCAGGCAGCAGGCATCCTTCTGGCACGGGGCTCCTGCAATGAATAGTCAGGTACCACACAAACCCACAGCCATCCACATCTGGCAAATATGGTCATGAGGCTGGAGAGAGAATGTGTGTTTGGCCTGAGTGAGCTGTGAAAAAAATGTATGAATGTAATATTTCATCCTTGGTCTGGCAAGACAGGTGAGTGTGCAATGGAAACGACAGTGTTGTGAGTGCCAGTTCACAAGGTACTACATCTATGATGTAGTGCAATCATACAGCCTTCAGTATTTGTGAAGTAACACTGAATTTTTCAGAATATTCTAGGGAATTTCAACAACTAGCCCCAAAGCACTCATGTGAGAGTTTTCTATGCTTTTCCTCCCAGCTGTCCTCTAAACAATAAAGAAAATGAAGGAAGGAGATGAACAAATAGATGGTATTCTTCTTCTCTACGCTCCCATTACACACAGACGTAAACCTCTTTAGAGCTGGTGTGTGTGGTGCTAAGCTTTTCTTCCCAAGACTTGCAAATTACAGATGAGCCCCTTTGCAGTACTAGATAACTGAAGCATGCAAACAGCTCACAGGCATATGTGGCTCAAACAGTTTTCATGGGAATGAACAGAGGGGCTAGGGTTTTAGTGGGAGAGAAAACATACAGAGAAAAAGAGAGAGAAAAAGGCCACAGAGGAAAAGCAGGTTATGGCATAGGAAAAAAAGTTGATGGAGAGCTTTCCAAGCAGAAAGTTGGCTGAAAAGAGGCTTGGAACCGTGACAGAAAAACATAATTCCTCCTTGACTCTTGTTCTGTTAAGGAAGACAGGCTGCTATATGCTATTTCTAAATGAGGAGGCTTGCATCATAGAAATAATTTATTTTCTCCTCTCAGAAAAAAAAAATATCCACACAGGGTCCCAGTTTGGCTCAAAGAGTTTAGGTCAAACAGATAAAAAATATTTATCGAGACTTTGCTAATTGTGTCTTTACAGTGTGCCCTTGCTGGGGTTTATCAATGCCAAGAGCATGTTATAATTCTAGAAGGAGGGAGGCAAGGGAGCCCTAATAAATAAGTTACAGGGAAATTTATGCTTCCAGCCACCTGCTACCCAGTCAACTGTGTTAATGCCTGGCAAAATCGAAGTCCCAGTGAGATTTCCTGTCTCCTGAATATTAGTTTCCCCTGTAGTAGGTAGATACCTCTCTAATGGGTTTCTGGCCACCTGCAGACCTGTCCAGCTGGGTAAATTGCACTGCATTGTAATGAACCTGCTTAAGCAACCAGAAGGAAAGTTGCTTCAAAATTATTTCCATAATGGGGGAAAAAATTAATTAAAATATTATGCTCTTAAATAGCAAATAGAACAGCTAGAAAACTGAAAGCACTTATTAGTAGCTTGTCTTTTTGTCCTATCTTAAATGCTAATGAATATAGCTGATGATACCTATTGCAGGTCATATTATCAGGGCATACTAAGTTGTGTGATCTGTGCAGTAAGACATATGGGGACATTGCAGGCATTATCTGGACATGCTGTTTGGATATTTTATTAAAACATTTTCTAGACACTTTGTAATGCACCTGGAGCCTAATGTATTCATAGTTAATAAATTCTAATGGATATATAAATTTACAAAGGAGGCAAGGTCAGTGAGAAGGTAGATGTATCCCATAAATAGCACACTCCAGAGACTTGCCTATAAGATGACAAATTTCACCCTCCTTTCCTTTTCACCCCCTTAGAAATACTCATGGGAAAAGTAGCTGGGGAATCCAATGGATATGTGACTCATAGAAACATCAAGGATGAATGGAAAGGAAAATAACCTAGTTTCTCACACTGCTTTGTGACTTGTCACAGAAGATGAAGTGGCAAATCCTCATAGAAAAGATTTTCCAATGTGTCAAAGGTGACAACAGGGACAACCATCTCTGACCATATAAGCTGATAAGATGCAGTTCTTTCTGGAAAATTCTCACCTTCAGGGTAAGGAGGTGAGTAGCCCAACACACAAGCCAGCTCCTGTGTACAAGCGACTGGGGAAATCTTAATCGATAAGCATAACCTAGAAGGATATATTCCTGCCTCCTATTTTTCTATTGCAGTTTTATTATTGCAGATCCCTATTTTAATCTGTGTATGACAAAATGTAATGGTTCTTATGTGTTATTCCCATTTTGTATAGTACTAAAATGATTTGCTATCACTGGGTAGGCATTAGGTATTGTAAGTTCAGTTATTGTGATTGCTGGACACCTCTTAGAATACCACGCACTGCAAGGATGGTCAAGAGTGTCCCAAATCTGTAAAGTAGTGTTCATTTGTCTGCAAATGCATGCTGTAAACTGGTAGGTTTGTCTCTCTACACTGGAGAGGAGAGTTTTCCATGCTCTAGATCTGGATATCACTTCGTTTGCATTGGAATGCCTCAGCTGGGATGGGATGCTTGCCTGCCCCTTACTACCATTTCCCACCTGAGTTCCAGTGGCTCTCCTTGCAGCCAAGGTCATGGGCTGACTCTGGGTTGCAGAGATATGCTGCAAGATAGAAAAGATGTTACGTTTGCAGAGAGGAAACACTTTTTCAGCCTTTTTTGTAATCACTAAAAGAGGTGGGAAGAAATGCTGGAACTATGATCTCCCATGATCCTACCACATGGCACAATTTCCCTGTGACAATGGTAAATTTGATGACGGTAAATTTACTGTCGCATTCTGTTGCATTGGGGTTTTTGCTTTTGAATTTTGCTCTGATTGAGTAAATATTCTGATTCTGTCTGGGCTTGTCATCCTTCTAGATTCCCTTGATTTTTTTAAATGAACCTCTGTGTTCAGGCATTGCTCACTGGGCAAATACTCCTGAATGCCAGAATGAAATAGTCAGCAGTTAGTAACAGCAATTACAAACAAACTCCAGGCCAATTTCTGCTCTGAAAATTAAAATATAGCAGCTTTTACTACCATTTCTTAGTCTCTGCTCCTTTTGTGATCTTTCTACAGATACATGAAATGTGGTTAATTAACCTGCCATCACCTTCTTTTCTGTGAATCAGTAGTCACGCTATCTGCTCTGCATGCTGAAGTTTTTCAGTGATGTATGTTCCTCCCTGCACTGACATTTTATTTAACCTCTTCATAATCTACTAACTTAATTCAGTTTTGCATACTTTTTTTCTTGTATGCTGGTATTTCTAGTGTTCCTGTTCTATTCATTTTGAAGTAGATAACCCACATTAGTGTAAGATGACCCAGTCGGTCATTCTTTCAGTTTGTTTCTTTGGTGGAACTTGGCCATGCTTTTCTGGAAGGTAAGGCTTCTCTACCTTTGCAGGTATATTTCACAGTTGGAATTCGGAAACTATATATATATATATATTTTCTTGACAGTTTTTCTATTATCCTAAATTTAATGAAAAAGAAAACTACAAAAGGAGAACATTTGCATTTAATAAAGAAGCTATGAAAAAATGAAGCTTGAAAATGTCGTCTTGTTTGAGACAGCCTTAGGGTAGTGAAATTAGTAAGTAAAATTTAGATAAAACAGAGAAAGATAGCTACCACTGCAATGCAGTGAAATGGAATTAAGGAGTCTGAGTGATTCTTTCTTGTAAAGGTCAACATCATCGACTGAGTTTTTGTGAACCTAATAAATTCTAAGATATGCTATAAATAGGAGCATCTCAAGGGCAATACTTAAGTCATTCAATTGAAAAATGGGACAAAATAAATAGTAAAATGATAATGAGAAATGGCAAATCAAGTTAAAATGGTACGTTTAGACCTGACTTTCTTGATAATACAATTTTAAAATGTTACCACATCAATTCTTATTTATAATGCGCTTTGGAAAGAGATTAACTAACTTTGGATACAAACTCGGTTTCTACGCAGGTTTTCAGTAATGCCAACACTGTATGTATTTGACTATTTTTAAAGGCTGTCACAGTAATGAAAATCTCTGTTTACATATTTAAAATCTTGTGTGAATTTTAACCTGTAAATCAAATGTTATATGAAAAAGGAACCAATGTTTTACTGTGTTACATTCTAGACAGAGTTACAATGTTTTATCTAATTTTTAGCTGATAAAATTGTAATTTGTTAGTAAGGAGGATAATTGATCAGAAGCTTGTGATAAATTATGTCAAACTGTATTTTTAAATCAAAAATTCAGGGAATTCATTTATTCAGTGACCTGTAGGAGATGAAATTAAATGAATACAGAGATCTATTGCAGCTTTAAATTATATTCACAGCTTTATAACAAGTACCCCACCAATTGTGTATTATATCATTTTCATTTTTATACAATATTTTTATAATTCTAAATTAGCTAGATCTCAAACATTATCGTCAAAAGTAATGGTTTATTGCTACTGGTTCTAAAGAACCAGTATGTTTAATATTTCAAGCAGAAAATAGAAAAAGGCACCAAGAAGTGAAAAGACATTCCTGAAGATGGGCAGTGGTGAGTTTGGATGGGAGGCTGGTTTTCAGAATGACAGGACAGTCTTTGTCTACCCATTCACTTTATTTCATGCCATCATATGCAGTGTTTTTTTTTTTTAACAAAGAATTAACATCAAAGTTCTTCATGGCTTCCACAAAGTCTTTGATATTTCTGCCTTTACAGAGCCATTCTTCTGTATGGGATGGTCTTTCTCATGCTAAAGGAATAGGACTAGGGGGGATTTTTGTGAACAATATCTTTCTCTAGGAAACTTTGCAATGTTTCCTAAATATGATCAGACTTCAGACTGGTCTTTTCTCATAAAGAAGAATGTCTGTAACCCATGATCAGCCTCCAGAATGCTCTGTTCCCAGCTCTGTCCTGACTGTAAAACCTCCTCTTGTGGCTTGACCAAGTAATTATATCATCAGGAGATGAGCAGGGACTGAAAAAGGGATTTTTGCTGCGGCCTGCTGTCTGAGTCAGTGCAGGGGAGAAACAGCTGCCTCCTGGCCTGGTTGTCTCATTTTTGTGTGCTGTACCTCCCACTGAAGACATACTAGCTTTACCAGCCAACCATGTACACACTCTTCTTGGGCAAAGCAAAAGCTTTGTAGCTGGTGAGATGGAGAGTGAAAATGCAGAGGAAAGGTTGGCAGCCCTAGGTCTTTCTGCAGAAAGGGGTGCACCAATAAAATGCAATCATCACATGGAAAGTGAAGCTTATGCTCCAAAGGACAAGCAAGCATTATCTTCCGTGCTAAAAGGTATTGCCCACTAGACTTCATCCCCTTCCAGATCATTTGCTGTTTCACACAGATTAATATTTTCTACAGTTGTCCCTAATAGCAGTTTGGAGAAAAGGAGTGCCAAGAAGTGATCTTATTGGTCTCTTCAACTTCCTGAGAAGGTGAAACGGAAAGGGAGGTGGCAGTCTCTTCTCCCTGGGAAGCAATGATAGAACACCTGGGAACGGCACAAAGCTGCACCATGGGAAGTTCAGACTAGAAATTAGGAAACTTTTCTTTACCATGATAGTGGTCAAACTCTGGAACAGGCTTTCTTATGAGGTGGTTGATGTCCCATGCCTGTCAGCCTTCAAGAGGCATTTGGATAATGCCCTTAACAATATGCTTTAACATTTGGTTAGCCCTGAACACGCTTTTTCATTAGCCCTGAAGTGGTTAGGAAGTTGAACTTCATGATCTGTGTAGGTCCCTTCCAACTGAACTATTCTAATTTATTACTGTATTTAAAAAAAACAGCAAAAACAAACAAACAAACAAACAAACAAAAAACACAAACACACAAACAAAACAAAAGAAATGAAACATAACATCAAAAAAACCCAAAGCAGTTTATGAAATATTTAGCCACTTTCCTCACTTTCCTCAGCTAGTACTCACAGAACAGAGTGGTGAAGGAGAGCACTTAGGTCTCTGTACGTTGTGAACTGTCACATTAAACTACATCAGAAGAACTATATGGGGAAGCTGTGGACGTACTGCTTTGTTATATCTAGCACAATTTGTGGTTTTGAGGTCTTTTTCATACCCCTATTCTTCTCAATTAATGCATTTTGTCTACAGCTTCTGCCCTCTCCACCTTGTACTTCGTCTGCTGGGAGTGTGTGCAGCAGATGAAGGTAAAGCAACAACAGGAAAGCATATGAACATAGATGTGCAATAACCAGAGGCACTCACACAGAACAAGTGGTAAGGTCATGGAGAAGTCACAGGTAGTGCAGAACCTAAAAGAAAAAAGGACTATAACAGGATATGTACACAGAAACAATGCTGATAGTATCTCCGTCTTGTGCTCAAGACACTCTGCCCCCTAATGAATGATAGCACTGCGACACAATGGGTAGGCACTAATGATTAAAAGAGCAGCAGGTAACCTGGCACTGGGGCCCTGGGCTTCATAATTTCTACCTAGCTGATGTCAGTGTGGTGGATAGTTTCTCATCCAGGCCAAAAGGATGTGGGATCCCAGAAGAATCTGCCCCATTCCTAATTCTTTTTTGGATCTTCACCAGAACTCTAGGAGAGAGAAGGATATCATAGTAAATGGCCACTGTTGCCTTATTTACAATCTTGCATCGCTCTTATAGGGTTATTTGAATCAGTTCATGAACTCGTAAAAGTTCAGTATGGTATTTTCTAAAAAAATGCCAAATGTTCAGTAACACACCTGTAAGCCCTGTGACGAAGGTCTAATATGAAAGTAGCTCACGAAAATCTTGCAGAGGGAAGGAGCCCAGACATGGAGGCATGTTCTTTAGCTATCAGTGGATACCAGGGGAGGTAAATAATAAAGACTGCTAGGCAGGCTAGAGATAGGCTTGTCTTCCTGTGTTGTGTTACAGCTTTAGAAAGGTACTTCTTTTATCTGATAAGCAGAGAAATTTTTGTAGGTGTAATATTGTGTAGAAGTCCAATCCAGCTGGCTGTTTGGAGGTGGCCAGGGTGTGAGGGAGGTAACTTCTGAGTTGGTCTAGTGAAGCTGACCACTTGAAGAGGAAAGGGCAGGCAGACAGTATTGCTGGAGAGGTTTTGTTTTGCAAGATATGGCAAAATGCCTGAGAGCTCTGTAGTGAGCTGCCTGAGGCTGTGAGTGAATTATACGTCTCTTTGTGCACTGAAGGTCAGACAAGGTGAACCAATGATCCTTTGGGATATTAAACTCCATGAAATGGAGTCAAGGGTGACCGGCACAGAAAAAAAAATGAAATAAGTCGTGTTGGGTTAACGCTAGTAGGCAGCTGAACGCCACACAGCTGCTTGCACATTCCCCATTGGAACTGGGGAATTGGAAATGCAGAAGTGAGAAAACTCATGGGTTAAAACAAAGGCAGTTTGGTAGGTAAAGCAAAAGCTACATGTGCAGGCAAAGCAAAATAAGGAATTCATCCACCACTTCACATTGGTAGGCAGATGTTCAGCCATTTACAGGAAAGCAGGGCACCATCACATGTAGCAGTTACTTGGGAAGAAAAATGCCATTAATGGACATTCTGCTCCCTCTGCTTCTTACCCTCAGCTTTTGCTGCTGATCATAATGTCATGTGGTATGGGATATCCCTTTGGTCAGGTGGGGTCAGCTTTGTTCCCTCCCAGTTTTTTCACTGCTCAGCAACAGCTTAAAGGTTAGTGTGTTATCAACACTGTTTTGGTCTCAAATCCAAAACACAGAACCAAAGAAGAAAATCTAGTCCATCCCAGCCAAAATCAGTAAATAAGTTCATTCTGTTGGTTCTATTTATTTATTTTTTGTAGTCATTTTATTTTGAGAGAGAATACAGTAGGAATGAATTGCCTGCTACTCTAATGACTCAAAGGAAGCAGCCCAAGGCTGTTATAGAAGTTAGCACATAGTCAGTTGTTGTAACCATGTCATCCCAAGTTTGGGAACCATCAGTGTAAACTGTCCCAGAACTTTGTTTTGAAAACCATTAGGAAAACTTGTGGATTTCTCTGAATACCTTTAGGGCAGTTTGCAATGAGATACTTTTGTAAGAAGGAGAAAGTAAACACTCAAACTGCTAGATTTCAGCATGTATCAAGGAATCTAACAGAGCTGTGCTCTGTAATTGTAGTATTCAAGATAGATGAACCTAAATAGTTTTTGTATAGATTTCTGAAAGATCAATATTGTCGCCTCTTTTTCAAGCCTGTCCTATGACATAGATAGATACATTGCTAGAAAAGTTGTGTATTTGGCTGCTGCAGATATGGGAGAATTTCTGGCAGGTTCCCTGAAGATACCAAAAGAAACAATTAGAGCTTTCATTATATTCTCTGACATGTAAGAGTTTAAGATGTTACCTATAAATGTAACATACTGGTTTCTTTTATAAAAGAAATAGTTGAGCTTTTGCAGGAAAAAAAAAAGCCCTTAAGTGTTAAGTCTTTGGACACCAAACCTTGTAATAAGTAATTTGAAGAGGTATTGGTGGTGGTGAGTGATTTCTCTCTCACAACACCCAGGAACAATAGAAGTGAAGGTCATCATGGCATCAGTCAAGACCTGCTCGTTTCTGAGTCCTCCCATTGTGTAGATATGTTTCTGGGACCTGAATATTAGCTGCAAACTAAAATGCAGTTTGAATCCCACTGTTCTTTTTCCCTCATTAGATGAATACAGAAGAATAGAAAACAATGTCAGGAAACCCTTGCATTTATTTTTAGACCTATTCGTTAATGGTTTTCCCTCCCCCACTCCAGCCAAATTTCTGTTGAAGTTGATCACTAAGGGCTGCAAGACTTGTCCCCTTCATGCAGTGGGCTCTGATTTTGGCTGAAGTGAAGGCCTGCCAAGGTTCAATTGCTCAGTGAAGCAAATAGCAAGCCTCTTCCTGCAAAGGACACAATTTTATGCCCATGTAAAATTGTGGCTGTGATTTAAAGAGAAAAGTGGTAGCTGGAGAGTTTAAATGCACATTTCTGCCTGTCACTGTGTGGTTTTTGCACTTACCAGACAACAGTTTCATGTGTGCTGTAAGCCTGTCAGTGTGCCCCAAGGCAGAGAGAGGCAGTCCTGCTTCTAGCCCTGCTGTCCCTGCACCAACTAACTTCCCTGAAAATTTACAGTACCAAAAAAAAGCACAGAGAACTGAAAGCACAGTTGTGGTCTGGCTGGCAGTGTGGTTACAAGAGTGGTGATGCCAGTGAAAGCAGTGGGATGGTGACATACAACCACAGACATTGGGATGGCAGGGTCACCCCTTCTCAGTGGCTGCATGGTCTTCAGTTGGCTTGAAACACTTGTGGAAGCCCACCATGAAATACAGACAGGTAGAGCCTTAGTAGTCGGTGATGTGAATTACCAGGGAGTTTAGCGGTGAATGAGCAAATCTCCATAGGAACTCCACAGTAGATGCCAATTAAAGGATCAAAGAGCAAAGATTCAGGTGCCAAAATTAGGTGATGATATTTGCAACAGAGAATGATCGGAGTAGTGAGGTGTTAATATATGCAGCTGGAAGAGAACTTTAAAAACTAACGGGTAGGGGTAAAGTAAAAATAATTAAAATTATATTTAATGAGGGAAACAGGAAAGGAGGCTAGCACTGTTTGCTCTCTGAGGAAATGAGAAAGAAGATAAATGAGTGAATAGAGAAGATAAAGAAGCAAAAAAAAAATAATGGAGGAAAAATGAAAATCACTAATTTGTTTCCTTTGTCTAATGGTATTATAAAAAGAAATATGAAAAATATAATTGTGACATTAGGGGAGTTTCATATTCCTTGATGATACATCAGTCTCAGTTTCAGATGTATTTGATCATCTGGATAGCTATCAGTAGGTAAATCTTTTGTCAAGATTAATCAGCTTTAAAAAAGTATGATTTAAAAAGCAGGTCTGTAGGGGCTCATCTGCAGTGGAGGTAAATTTTGCTTTCTCTGGCTGTATAGCACCATATTTCTGCCAATATGTTGTGGAAAAGCATCTGGCTTATTCTTGCTCACAGAAAAGGACACAAAAGTGCTTTATATTGTGTGGTTAAACTACTGACTTCTAAGCATCTGCTGCAGTTAGGGAGGAGTATATTGATATATCAATATCAATGCCATATGGCACATAGAGAGTTCCTTGCTTATAAAACTCTTGGTATTTGTATGGGGCTGCTTTTGTCTTACAGGTAAGCAGACTGTTTCTCCAAACTGCACAAGCATTAAAATATTCTATATGCACAGGGGTGGTGAGGCCTGAGACTAGGCTGATCAGCTGGGGAGAGGCATTGCCAGAACTGGGAGCAGAAAGAAAAGCCCTTGATTTCCTGGCCACGGTTTTATATTAACCAACTACTTTTCTTGGGAAGAATGACTCAAACGTAAGTGGGAGGTTCAAATAGCAAAGTCACTATAATTCAAATAACACTATGAAAAATTTAAAATTCATAGCATGAGAAGTCAGTGGGAGAAATGGCAGGAGAGGACTGTGCACCCCTATGCTCTAAATAGCATCTCACACCGTGAAGTCTCAGCTCTGAATACCACCTCAAAGTAGTAGCTTATGTAGGATACTATGAGTTTCCAGTAGTGTCTGGCTATATGCTTGACCACAGAAAGTATAATACAGGCATTGATGTTGGAACTTGGTTGCTTGGCATAAATCCTTAGAAGGGGGAAGTCTACATCTTGTTTATTCCACAGGCTCAGTATCTGTCCTTATCTCCTAAGTACCAGAAGGTTTTGCAGCTCAGACTACCAGCAACACGGGCCACCTGCCAGCTGGGAGCAAAGCAGTAGCATGGCAGCCTTTACAAAGGCTTCTTTCTGTTTTATTCCACAGTTTTCTTTGGAGGTGATCTGTTGTCTTCTCTACACTCTCATGGTAGCTGATGCTGGCACAAGGACCTCTCTCAGGCAAAGTCTGTCTTCTATGGACATCTTTGATCCTTCTGGATCAGGCTTAACAATGAAGCCTGATATTGTCTTCTCAGCCTCTAGGCAAGCAACCTGTGGTCATCCACACTGATCTGTTTCTCCATTAAGAACCCAGTGTGTGGGAGGAGGGAGAAAGACTGATGTTGAAATTATGAGGCATTTTCTTTTAACTCTGCGTATTTGCCTTGTGGTTTCCTGTTAGTGTGATATCTCTTGTCCCTTCAGGAGGACCGAAACCAGAACAATGTACTCCTAGCCCTCTTAGCATTATGTAAAATTTGTATTTCTCATGTTTTAAAATATAACTAAAGACACAATTTGATCTGTCTCCAGTCTGACTAGAATTGCTCTGTTATGTCTGTCACAGAATATTCTTACTAATCTATAACTGACATTAATTATGTAAGACTAGCAAAGAACCAGGAAGGCTATAATGGTGGTTAGGTGACTCTGAAGAAGCAGATACTTGCAAAGAGAAATTTATTATTGTCTTTTCTGCTAAAAAAAAAAGAGGTTTGGCAGGTGTGAACATATCTAGTCACAAAGTAATACAAGTGTAAAAACCACAGATTTTAACAACAACTATATACACACGCGCGCATATGTACATATATATGCATATTTACACACAGGTGTCAACCTTATCAGAGATCTTGGAAGAAAGGTCTGCAGTGTAACTTCCTGTTTAGAAGAACTAAGGTATTAATACAGAAATATTAGACCTAGTCTTGTGAGCTGGGTTGTGTCCAATTGTGTTATAATGTTGACATATTGATGACTTTCTATAATTTTAGCTGAGATCTTAACGTTGGATCTCCTTGGCTTTAAACCTACAAGATTTTTTCCTACTTCTTACAGCTCACCACTGATTTTACCTTGCTAGATTAGATTAGTTAACCTTTACTGTTTTCAGACATGGGCTGCTAAAATTTCAAGATATTGTTAGACATAACAAAAAGACTTTTTCATTTGTAATTCATATAAGCTGTAAACAGTGTGCTGTTATTGCATACGGGGCATTTGTTACAGTGTGGAATGACTCTCAGAAATCAATCTTTTGCTGTTAGGCTTTTGGATAATATTTTTGTAGTGTTGACTAGTAGTGCTATTCAACTATTAGACGTTTCTTCTCTTGTCCTCTGAAACTGCTGGTGTTGGAATTTCCCAGAGACAGGATATTACACTAGACAGAATCACAGGAACTGTGCTGTCAGATCAAAACGTGTTAGGAATATATTTGTGGCAGTCTCAGCACAACTCTCAGCACAACTCTTATAATATTCTGTGGCAATAACTAGTCTTGGTTGTAGTTTCTTCTTATTGTGATACAGTTTTTCATCTGTAATAGTCTTTTTTTTTTTTTTTTTTTTTTTTTTTTCCAAACACAGAGAATAATAAATATAGAATATTGTTCACTTCACAAGAGGTTTGCCAGTTAGACAGGGGAGGAGGTTGTTTCCAGGTTTGCATCCCTATGAAGCATGACTTCTCTCCAGCTCTATTTGGGACTACTAAATTCTTCCCATGAGCCCTCAGTACTTATCTGCCTTTCCCATGTCTTTTTCTGTGCTCCCGTTGGTTCTCATAAATACCCAACAGACTCTAAACTCTCTTCTTATTGAATCTGGCTTCCATTCACACCTCCTACATGTTCCAACTGATGCATTCATTGACCTTCAGAGATGAAATGAGGCACAAATAGCACCTATAACTTTTGAAGATGAATTCCTCTATCTTGGCAAGGCCTCACAAGCTCTGTCTAGATGAGTCAAACAGGACCTCTTGTGTCATTGAACTGACTTTTTTTTAGTTTAAAAAATCAAGAAGTTTCTTCTTTAATACTTTTTTTGGTGTTCTTCTGAGTCTTCAGGTACAAATGCTTCAACTTTCCCAGGGTTTCTTCTCTGCCAAGAGAGCTGGAAATGTCCCTGTGTGGTGTCCTGAGTCCACTATCTGAGATCCTGGGAGTAATGCCAAATGTACAAGGCATGACAAAACCATGAATTGAAAATACTACTAACTAGACCAATCTAATTAATACTTTCTAAAACCACAAGTTTAGAAAATGAAGCAGGTAATTAGAAGTAACACACGTCTTTTGAAATCCTAGCCTTAGGCCATGTGGATATTCTGTAGTATAACTAGAAAACAGGACTGGGATCATTAATAATACTACTAAAAGAAAACTCAAGGCAGTGAATAGAAGGGACCAGGGTCAGCACTCTTTGATGGTAGTGGGTAGAAGTGCCTAACGGCCAGGACTCCTTGAGTCCAATGACTGTGTTCAGTGAGTTGTGCAAAACTGTGTGTGGGAGCCAGTGTAAGGCAACAGTTTCCTTGTGTCTTGGGCTGTGCTTTCCCATTCAAGCTATCAACCTCCAGACTGAAAAAATATATGTCCCAAATCACAGGGAAACTGTGGGCACTGAATTTGTCATCTGAAAAGTGCAGTAGGTGTTGTTGCCAGGAAGCCGTGGCATCCTTTATAGCTTCGCTATAATTTACAGCAGGCAAAGATTCTTTCTGGGGCTGCAGAGGCTAAGGCTAAAAGTGGTTTGAGTGTCAGTGAATTGGGTTGAGATTTTTCTTTTGAGGCAGAAATATTGGTAAGATAATTTGGAGTAGGAATCACTGGTGCTATGCTATTTTCTTTTTGACATCTCTCAGCGCATTGCCTGCACTTGGGCTCAGTTTCCTTGAACTGATGTGTTAATAAACCACAAACAAGAAAGCCCTTCCTTTGGCTAGCTCTGCCACAGCATCTTCTATTTCTAGGATGCATAGAAAAAATAAAATATCCAAATGAGTGTGGGCTCTTTCTCTTCTCTTAGGGGCTAACCCTTGTCTTTTCCACTCCATACCAACTGAGTTCAAAGACCTCCTACTTAGTCTAAAATGGGAGCTTTGCCATTAACTTTCCCTGTCCAGTTGCTTGGCAACACAAGGTAAAGATCTAAACAAAAGGACAAAGAAAAATGATTTAATTCACAAGACACCCTGAAGAGCTCTGGAGGTAGTTACTTCATAGTACTCTTTCTGTGGTTTGGCTTATGCTGCAAAATTTTGCTCAAAAAACAGTGTGACACCCCCAGTTATCACCGGTATGCTGAAAAAAGCCCTTGTAGCAGACGCACATATGGCTGGAGAAAAGAGTGTTTGCTGGCATGGCTCATGCTGTCTGGGGAGGAGGTGTAAATAGATCAACAGAAAAATTCGGCTTAGTGACATATGTTACCTCCACCCTGGGGGTCTACAGCAGAGCCCTCTCTGCTGGTGCGGGGATGTACCCTGAGCATGTGTCTAGGTGACCCCTTGTGTGCCTGCTCCTCTCATCTCTGGCCATGGGAAAACATCGGGGGCTGATTCATTCATGTCTCCTTGCTGCCTCCAATGCGGGGTGACATGTCTCATTATGTACTGTGGTGGCTCTTGGCACTTCCATTCAGTGCTGGAATGAGATGCAAGTCCTCACAAGGCACGTAATGTATGCACTACTGGTGCCAAAGCGGAGCCTATCTCTTGTAAAATGGCTTTGATACATCGATAAATGGAGCTAGCTGACAAAAATTCCTTAACAATGAAGTATCATTTCAAAGCCAATATTTTTTTTAGAGTGGTGAAGGTACAAGGAGCCCTAATGACTAACAGAGGATCGTTATGTATGCAGGTGAAAAAGGAAGATGACAAGGATTTTAAATCAATCTATCACATTATGCATTTACCTGCCAGCAGTGAGTTTTTCACCCCTTTCATTTTCCACTGCCAAATACCACAGATTCAGGCTGGTAAGCAGAGAATTTGGGGGCAGAATTTACATTAAAAATGAACCTTTTACATAAATTATGACCTCTTTTGTTTCCCTGCTGACTGATGCACTTTAGCTGTCACATGCCCATTGTAGAGGGACTATTCTTTCCCTGATGTGTGCATGTAATTCTCATTAACATCAAGGCGACTTACAAGTACTCATTTGGGAAAGACAGAACCCGAAGTGCTTCTAAATGCTTATGACAGGGGTGCCCATAGTGCCAGGTCCTACCAGCCAAGATCCAAAATTTTTATCTAGTGGAGAGCCTCTCCCTCCCTGATATGTCCCTCAGACACTGAGTCCCAGTACCTTAACTTGAGTGCCCTCCCTGACCCTGCTGCAATCCCCCTCCAACTCCCCACATCCTCCTGCCTACCTGAGCCCCTCACTGGTCACAATCCCTCCTCTCCAAACAACCTGGGTGCTCTCACCCTGCAGCTGCCAGCCCTGTTTCGTGGAGCTCCCTGAGCTGGAGAGGCGAATGCATGCACATCATCCCTCCTGTTTCCATGAGCAGTGGGGCCTCCTTGCATGCTGTGGCCTTCCCCTTCCTGGTGTTTGACCTGCTGTCATCCCCTCCCGCTCTGGCACATCTGGTGTAAGAAAATGACAGCAGGCTGGGGGAGCTGGCAAGCTGTATGCAGATGACAAAATGTCACTTGGCTGCTCTCTATTGTGGTCCCAAAGCATTAGGACTGCAAAGAGAAGGCACCACAGTGGGAGGTTAGCTCTGGAAGGGGGAAGCTTTGTGGATTGCTTTTATCTTTGTGTGCAATTAGCATGATCTCTGTGTTAGTCATGGGCAAGATATCTGTTGGCAAGTGGCTTCTCCTACTCCCAGGTCTTCTTGCCGTGCTAGTACTGCAACAGAAAGAGTGGGACCAAATTTGTACCTTCTGCAGACATACTAGGTTGGTAGGCAGGGAAAGAGTGGAAAGGCAGCAAGGCTATTCCAACGGCAAGGGAAGAATGACCAATGAAAGTTTGACAGTGCTCATGCTTAGCATCTGTAACTTGTTTCTTGGTCTTTGTGGGTAAAAATCACAGAGACTTCTCATTTGATGAGTATAAAATAAAAAATTGCCCAACTGATGTTAGAGGAGTTTAGTCCAACTGATGTGAGAGGAGCTTAGAGCATAAAAATACTTCCAAATCATTTATCTCTGAGAGCTGGCAGCCCCTATTCCAGCCTTCCAAGGGGCCGCAGACTAATCACAACAATAAAGTAACTTGTGAAGTTAACAAGTTGTCTGCAACATGATAGAGAGGAGGGAATTGCCTCACTGAGGAAAAGAAAATTGCCTGCCAGTGGCATTGGTATTTCTTAAAATTAGAAGTCATGAAAGAGAGAAGAATAGCAAAAACACAGACAGAGATCACTGCTACACCTTTGGGAAGATGCCTTCAGTGACTGTGCAGAAGCAAGCAGCCACCTAACTCCTCCCTGGACCACCACCTGGTTGAATACTGAGATAGGGGTATTTCATAGTGGCATGGGGTTATTGGGCACTTGAGATTTAGATGAGTTTAGCAGATGCTTTCCAATCTCCAGAGTTTTCTTGTTATGAAGCCTTATGTATCTACCAGCTTTTGTGAACCTTAAATTAAAACAACAAAACAAAACACGCCTCTAGCTGTTTTGTAATTTTCCATAAGGATGAAACTGGGCACACGTAACTTTGCCTTAGAAATTTGCCTCCTGCCAGGTGTCTGAATGCATTTAGTTTCTTAATATGCTAGAGTCATGTAAGTTCAATAAGCCTAACAATGCACATTGTGGTATGGTTTACTATTTAATTACGCAGTTATTTTCTGCAAGAAATGTCTTTTCATTTTTTTCCCCTTAATAACTCCTTCTCAGGCTTTAGTGTTCTTTATCTAGAAAAAAAAAAAAAAAAAGTCTTCTTTTTAACTGCAGAATGGGCAAACTGAGAGTGGCAGAATGTTTTTTGGAGAGTGAAACCGGCAAGTGCCTGCCAGGTTGTAGCGGTATTATGTGGCACAACTTTCAGGCTGGTAAACATGTGCACTTCTTAGTACTTGCTTTCATGTGGGGAGGGGGTGTAGTCTCAATATTTCACATTTGTCACCTAAGGGGAAGCAGAGCCATCATACTGGTACAGACCGGTATCCGTGCTGAGACTAGTCTGTTTTTCAGTAGTTTTAGAAAATAATGAATCACATGTTCTGTGCTTTTTGCTTAACAGCAGCATGCTCTCTAGAAGCTCAAGTATCTCTCAACAGTTGTTTCCTGTGCCTGAAGAAGGGAGTAAAAAGATGAGCAGTAACAGTTAGATGCGAGAGAGGATTAAGGCTGTGGGGGTGGTGAGCGATTCATACATATGTTGACATTTCAACTCTAATTAACTAAGAAGCATTGAGTCAGTGGTGGCATGTAGCTACATGGCTGCTGGAGCAGAGCAGGGACTCATCTTTTCTTAAGATAGACATCAAAGAAATGTGGGCTAAATTGCCATCTGGAGGTGCCCATCTCTACTCACAGAAGAAAACTACATGGCTTGCTTTGACCTCACTTTTGGATGACTAGAGAGGATGAAGATGAATCCCACTGCTGTGACTCAGAGCTTGATCTCTTTTTCTGCTGTTTTGCAGAAGGTTGATAACTCACTTCTTTCAAGTTTCCAGCTTCCAAGCCTCATCCCTTACTTCCTTCCACACTTGTCCTCTTCCCCAGCACATGCAACTCTTTGGCAAGAGGCAGCAAATGACCATTTTTGTTTCAAGAATACTGCCAGAATTTAAAATTCTTTGTATGCAGTGGAACAAAATCAGACCTCCACTTTGTGTTGCTTTACATTCTTTCTGGTGAATGAACAAAAGCCTGGTGATGGTACTTACCTGAATGATTTGGAGACCTTTTCACTGTAAGATAAACCGAACTACGACCTTGGGTCATATTCAGCTCCTCTGCACTGCAGGTTTTCCATCTCTAGACTACTGACATGGGAGTTTTAATAGCAGAAGTTTTGTAACTTTCTTGTTACAATCCTGCCTGAAATATGTTGTGTTTAACTCCTTAGGATTTTCAAAGATGAATAAAGTGAAGCTGCAAAATACTGGCCACCTTCAATACATTCAGTGTTCTGACTTGTCTCTCTCTCCTATTCTGAGGGGGAAATCTCTGTTCTCTCTATAATTCAGAATGAAGTTACTGCTGCATATATAAACATATCCAGTACAATTCTGTAGTGATAACAAGGCTTCCATTTGCAATATAGTGTATGCTTTTCCAAACTAATTCTGGTAGCCTGCACTGAGCTCCACGCTTGCATGGCTACACCACCAGACTCTGTAAGGGACCAGTGTGAATACTGCCTTGCTCAGACGACTTGAATATGTAAATGGTGTGACACTTTAGTCTTAAATAGTAGCTTTGATGTTACTGTCCCTTTCATGCAAGAGGCTTTCTGTATTTGAAGACTGCCTTTATATGCACTGAAGTGCAATGGGAGAATCACTGCAGCAGTTCAATAGGAGCAGTAATGTCTGGTTCAAGAAGTAAAGAGAGCTATATCCAATTGCATCCAGACAGGTGGACTTGTGCCAAGCTAGAATTTAATTAAAACACTGGGATTAAATCCACTTTTCTAGTAGCACCCTCTTTAATTAAGTGCTTAAGGCAGTAGTATGACTAAGCTGTGTATCTTCTTGTTAGGCCTTCAGTGCAAAGTCTTCAGGAAAGAAAGAACCAAACTTGTACATTGAATAGGTAGAAAAATTAGACTATTTGCCACAGCCAAATGTTCTATTTCATCGAAAAGACAATGGGACTTGTGACAGCTGGTTCTATTTCACAAGCCAGAGCAAACAATAGAAATCATTGTCCAGATGGAGATGAAAACATGTTGTAGGAAACTGCAGTCACACTCTTCGCTTAATGAGCTACTTCTCTTTACTTGTATTTAATCATTGTCACATAGAATCTAGGGTCAGATATAAAATATATAATGATCTAAGTGCTCTTCAGTAACTCCTTCAATATACTTGAATTTGTGTTCAAGCAGGTTTCAAACCTAGCTTTAAAAATATTCTCATAATGCCAAACCCTTGCTTTAGGGAATCACTTCATCTTGATTGGTTGACAAGATATGTTTTTATTCAGTCCACAGGGGTAGCTTGTTTTAGAGGTCTAAAAATATCTATGATCTTTGGAATATTCATTCTTAGGGTTGCTCTTTGGTGCATTGCTCTTCAGTGTTTGGAAAAAGAGTAAAGGCTCTACTATCAAATGATAATGATGTATTGGAAAGTTGAACTCAAGCTTCTTGCAGCTGCACCAGAGTTCAATTACTCTAGAGATGACATGGAATTTAAAAAGACAAGTCCTGTCACTACCAATGACCATCAAATACATTTAACAGCCATATAGTTCTGTTGTGTATGGAATATTGAGATGATGCCAGGTCTTACAGATGCATTTTAAAGCATTACTTATTTATTCTACTACATGTGATGGCCACCAAGTTCTTGGGTCAAAAATCTTGGACGTATTCTATATGCACGTTAATCAATTGCTGCTGTTTTCATTTTTTTTACAGTCAAATTAGGAGCAGAAGAGTTTCAAAAATCTGTAAACCTGCTATATGATGCAAATCCACAACCATATACCAGTTTTTCAGATTTTGGCAAACTACTGGCTATTGGCAAACTAGCCAACAAGTTCTTGAGACTTTGGATTACATTGAATAGTAATTTACAGAAGGAGTAGAGCATTGGAACCGCTTTCACAGAATCACAGAATTTCTAGGTTGGAAGAGACCTCAACATCATCGAGTCCAACCTCTGACCTAACGCTAACAGTCCCCACTAAACCATATCCCTAAGCTCTACATCTAAACGCTTTGGGGGAAAAGAGGCAAGGGAATTTTTCTTCCACCATTTCCTCTGTGTTGGGAGAAATATGTTTTTTCTGACAGTAAGTTAGAACAGCTAAATTGGATGTTTAATGAATTCAGTGAGTTAGGTGCCTAAGGTGAACTGGTATCTGTATGCCGTTATGCACCAAACAACATGCCTAAGACTCAGAAATTACTTCAGCTGCTTAGAGAATGAGGAGCTACTAAGTTTAGGAAATGACATAAAAACTGTCTTTAGATATTTGTTAGCAGCAGTAGTTATTTGAAACTTGCCATCTGGGTTTTTCTTACATTCTGAATGTACATTCTGAACTTACAGGTCTTGATTTTCATACAGTGACTTCAACTACTATACTGGATTTAATGTCAAAAATAGTTTCAGTGCTGGGAGCTATATCTAAGCTGTAGTGATAAAAGCTAAAATTGTGTTCTGTGCAAAAGATGATGATTATTTCATATTTAAAAGTCTGTGTGAATTACTGAACAGTTTTCTCTGTTTCTGTAATTGGTTAACATTTACTTTGCACATTTTTCTAGTTTTTCTACAATCTTTTTATTTATTTATTTTTTTATTAGTATTATAGCACTTATTGCATATCTGATAACATTCCTTTAAAACACTGGCATTGTTTTTCAGCTGGCAACGGTGGACAGTGGCCCTAAAACTTTCTCCTTCTTGTAAACTTTCATCTGATTTTCTGGGCTGTTTTACTTGAGTAGGACCTGCAGAACTGGGTCTGGTAGCACCAGTAACATAAGGAGTAGGGACATTTTGATTGCTCAGTGCTTTCCCCAGCTTCAGCATAGGTTAATGGATTTCAGGATGTCTCTTCACTCCTATTTAAATGACTTGGAAATGATGAGCCAGTTCCCATTTATCTATCATTTATATACTTTGTTTGTACAATGTCTCCCAGCCATTTATAACATATGCACCTAAGGGATGATAGCTGTCTATTGCATGCATTTTATTTGCTTTAGACTGAGGCAATAATCATAAATGAAACAGGTATTTTTTTAGAATGATTGAAGGGGGCATAGCAAATCTTCACCTTTGGTTTGCATAGTAAAAATGGAGAAACAGAAAATGGGCTTGGAAGACATGAAAATCAAAACTCTCCCAAACTTGATGACCCCTAAATCTTTGAAGAGTAGCATGGAGATAACATGGGTGCCTCTGTCTCTTTTGTGGAGGAAGCACTGAAAAATCAGAACAAAATTCACAAAGGTGTTGATTACTATGGCATATAGCGGTACTTATCCTGTTCGCCCACATAAATACAAAAAGAAGCAAGGCATGACCTTTTTGTTAAAATGCATAAGCAGATAAGAACTATGTTTTTTCCTAATAAAGGTAATCAGAAAAAACCTCAAGGTTAACTGCTGGCATATAAGTGTCAATAACATTATCTATAAGAATCCTTAATAACACTTCTGATAGTTTCTTCCAGAAGGTTCTGTCAGGTTTCATTAATATGTTCACTAGGACTCCTGTATCACAAGCAGAAAAATTTTGGGTCATCCTTCATATTGCCTGTCACTGTCATAAATGTGTTCCTTGCTGAGAAAAATAGTCAGGAAACCATCTAATATAATGACTTGAAATGCATGGCAAGTTATGAAATACTGCTATATGTTGCAGGACTTTGAGACTTCCTAGTGAGAGCAGAGAACTGCACTTCAAAAATACATACTTTTCACTCAACGATTCAGAAAGAGTGTAAGACAATAAAATTGTAAGTATATCAAATCTCTAGGAAGAAAAAAACAGCTTTCTGTTAAGTTATACATGCAGATCAGAATGAAACCAAAGCACAAGACAAGGAAGTGAGAAAATGATTAGATGACTGTGTGGTAGGCAACAATTAATCTGAACTGCAGCACTGTAGGAATGTATGGTAATTAGCTCATAGCAGCTGGATTAAAACCAACCTAAGAAGCAAATTCAAAGAAGCCTATAAAAATCCAGGCTTAATTCTCAGTTCTAGATCCTGAATAAAGGTATGATCAAACCCAAGTCTGTCTAAGTACGAAGATAGGACAAGACTTCTTCAAGGTATATGCTAATTCTGTAGGTAGTAGTGGATGACACAGTTATAAAGGAACCAATCTTCTGCTTACCTTCACACTTCTTGTCTGCCTTTGCTACTGAAACTAAACCAGTAGTTTTTGAAAGTCCTACCATGAACCAAACACTTAAGCTTAGCTTCAGCTAGCATGATAGCAGGTGTACCAATGCTTTAAGATGTCAAAAGCAACTACAACCGAAATCAGTCAGAACAGTTCAGATTTTTAACCCCAGGGAAACTAAACAAAACCAACACTTGTTTGCTCATAATTAGAAATAGTTGGGAAATTTTATTCATTTCATTTTATCCATTGAAAATGTAGGCCCTATATAATCTGAACTGTAGCCCAGACTATTCTATAGAAAGGAGAAACTGATACTATGACAATAAAATTCACCCTACTGTGAGGTAGGCATCTGTAACAGTGGCTGTGACTTCAGCTTTGGAGGTGATGTTCCATTTGGCCATTAGCAGGTGAGCTGAATGTTACCCTTGAAAGCTAATCAATTAACTTTCAAGTGGTCAGCAATGTTTGTAGTAGCATCCCATTCACTTGATGCATTGATCATAAAAACCAGCAACGGCTCTGAAGAATGCAAGAGACATAGCTAGTAATAAAGGTACTTGATGAAGACACTGGCTTCAGAGCCATCTTTTCTCATAACAGCCACATTATGATTCCTGTCTGTGAGGCAGGAACATACATTTTCTGTGTCTTTTTATGTTGTTTTACACTTATGGGATCCCAACTTCGCTATCCTGCAGGCACTGTCACAATATAAACATTAAATACAAATTGCTTCAGTTAAAAAAAAAAATAAATCCATAAAGTAGTAGAGGAAAATAGTTGCTGAATATTAAATACTCTTTTTAACCTGCAAAATCTGAGCTAGGAAGTGAGCCAGAACAGCCATGTGAGAGCAGCCTGAAAACGCATCTGCCTGTAGAGGTGCTCTTTGTATTTCTAAGTGCATTGCACTGTCACAGGGAAGCTCCAAGCCTGACTTTCATATACTTAATAATCAAACAGGCCTTTCCCTTTAGGCAGAACTTCCATTCTTGTACTTCTAGTGCTTCTTCATTGTCTGCTGCAGAATCACAGTTGCATCTAAAGGGATAGTATATATGTGTGCGTACTATATTTAATATACAGACAGTGTGTTATTGGTTAAAATGTGTGTATTGATAATCAGCAACAGCTCCAAAAAAAAAAAAAAGCCAGTAAAAAAGCTGAAAGCTTTATCAGCACTGGTATCTAATGAAGTACCTTCAGCAAATATGTGCAGAGATAAAACCACGAAGGTCAGGCCTGTGCTGAGCTGTGCATTATATTTGAAACCCAGAAGAAATGGCAGTCTGTATTAAAGTTCACAACCTGTGTGAAATGAGACTTGATTAAAATAATACAAGTTGTTAGTTCTGAGATGGTTCTTTATGTGAAAAGAGCAAAACTCACCACATGTAACTGTGCAGTATAAAAAGCACTGAAATCTTCTCATGTGCATTTAAAGCAGTGCTTAGCACTGTAATAAAACACATGGTTCAGTTATAATGTGGGGTCAGTAATGCAAGGAGCAAGAAGAATAGCGTTAAATTAAAGAAAATGAAAGATCTGACTGACTATCAGTTTAGCACTATTACTCATGATGAGAAGTAAAATGAAGTTCACGACCCCATCTACTCTGCCTCTACTCTCTGCTCCTTCATGTCCTTCATCAGAAGGCATTTCCTCAAGGAGATTCATAAATCCATCGTTTTCTCCATCAAAATGACGCACACTTATTCTAGGTGTTCTAACCACCATACTTCTATAAACAGAAAAAGAAAAGCTGTTCTTTTGAGACAAGTTACTATGTCCTCTGTGGCTGATAGAGGTTTAGTATTTTTCTCTTAAACTAGATGGTGACACCTTCAGAGCATTTCCTCAGTCTGTTTGGCTATCTAGTGCAGTGCACACTTACATTATTACAAACAATACATAGCAAAGAAGAACCAGAGTCCTCACAAATCATATAACCTATTTATTAACCATACTAATTAGCTGGTACCAGCTTATTTCAGCTTGGAGAGTAACCTGATCTTCTCCAGAAAGCAGCTACCACTTAAATTTTCATAAGCAAGAGTACTAACAGGATCTTTGGTAAGACACTTATGCTATAGAGAAATCCATCTTTTGTAATAATAGCTATTAAGAGCCATAAACTAATTGTAGATAATGGCCTACCATTCAATGGCAGTAATTCAGCCACTTTATTGAGATATATGGATTTAAGTTGACCACTTAAAGACCTCAGCATGCATGAAGAAAAGGGAATAGATTGTGAAAAGACTTGTTAAAAGTAGCAAAGATGATCCTGAGTTGTCTATATATTATGGCACTGAAATAGTCTAGATTTCAAATGAACTTTCAGTGACCTCTTACTGCAAACAGGATAGTGATGCAAAACAATCAGCAGGCCATGAAGAAGGGCAGCAGAACAGCATCAGCTGAGCAGATGGGAGGTCTGGTTCCACAATGGGCTTCCTAAGCTGACAAACGGGATCTGGGGTGCTCTGCACCATGCAAGACAGAGTCTGGGAGAACACGGCTTATTTCACTAATATTGTCTTAAGAATAATCAAGGCCAAATAAATGCAAAAGGAAGAAAATATGTCCTACAACAAATATTTGTATACAATTGATTAGGTGGGCAAGGGCTGCAAATTGGTATTGCTGCTTGCATGTGTAACTGAAAATTATGCAAAGGAGCTGGGGTTAAGGGTCGAGGACCTTTTACACAGTGGGTGGTGGCAAGCAACTTCTACTTGTCTCAGTCTTAGAGCTGCTTGATAACTCTAGGCCATGAATTAACCAGTTTGAGCTGTACATAGGACTAAGCTTTAGTTACCTTCAGTCCTTGTTTTGGCTTCCATCTTCTGAGAACTGATTGAGACACTAGTAGAGCCTAGAATAAGAAGTTCCTTTCCAATCTACTCTTAGCACTATTTTCCTTTTTTTTTTTTTTTTCCTTCAAATTTTTCCAACCATGCCCAATATGTTTACATCTTGCCTACTTCAATATTCTTGTGCTGTCATGACTTTACAGTCTAGTTAAACCTTTACAGGTGTTACAGAATATTTTTCAGACAGATCCAGTGGCTCACTCCTTAATGCTTCACAGCCATCTCAAACAACACCTCCAACCAGCCTGATGCCTTTGTTTTTCACTCCACAAAAAACTTATTTTAAAATAAATTTAATTCCTCTACTTATTCAATGAGTTCTTTCAGTCTCATAGACAGAAAGGTGACAACTATGCTTCCATTTTATTTTTATTTTTTTCCCTTGCTGACAGAGCTATGGGAAACACAGTCAGATTAGAAGGTTAAAAGGAGAGAAAGATAAAACACTGGGTTTAGTCAGTAGTCTCAAAAGGCAAAAGAAGAGTGACCCACTCGATTATGCTAACAGCGATGAAGCCGGTAAGTAAATATTAAGCAGGAAGATTGTTATCAACATTTAATTAATGGATTAATGCAAAGATATCAGTCCTGATCTATAAAAGAGTGAAGCTTCCTGAAAGGTAGATTATTTATTAAAGGGATACCAGTTGTACCCCTGACATGGAGAACACAACCCTGGTAGGGATGTGTAAAAGGAGTGGTGGGATGAAGCGGGCTCTTCCCTCTTCTGACACAGAGTATGTGGGCACTGAATGGGGCTATTTCATGCTATGCACACCTTAGTAATACATAATGTAAAAGTGTTTGGGAAGGGAGGGAAGCAAAAACTGGCACAGAGAAACATGTTACAGAGGAAAGGGAATCGGGGTGCTCAAAATTAAAATAATGCATGAAGAATGCCCATCTCACAGTCCTGAGATGCTGCCTGAGTCTTCAAAGGCATGTGTGCACCCATTTGCCTCTCTGAGTGAAGTTGTTCACCGTTTAGGTTCAGCTAATAGATGGGTTGGATCCCTTTCTTTCCTCTGTGCATGAGGAATTAAAAGCACATGGCAACTGCTTGAGAGGTTTCTGTAATGAAAACCTTTTTGGGGAACTTGTGAATTTTATATATATATATATATATATATATATATTGGCAAGGGAAAAACAAGAGAATTGAACATGGAAGTTTTTTTGCAGCTTGTGTCATCTGAAATATTTTTTTTTTTTCCTCAGGCAAGCCCTTCATCCTCCAGCCTCTTATCATTAAATCCTTCAGTCTGCATTATGACAACACCTCCTCCTTGTTTTCCTCAGTTGAGAGCACCACCTGATCTCTCTCTCTGGTACCAATGGCACTCCAGTAAAGCTGTCATTCCTTTTTCAATAGGATCCAGCTCACCTATGATGAAAATACAGCAGTCTGTATGGTGCACAGTGATGCTGCACAGTGACAGGGACATGAATTAAATGCCTAAGATGAATAAAAACAATGTAAATTTAAATAGGAGAATATGATTATTGAAGGTGAAATTAGGTTTGGAAACATGATAAGAATCCATCCATCTGTGAAAAGTGCCAGAAGATTTTTTAATGAGATTTTCAGCTATAACCATTGAAGCACCATCAGTCCTGAGGTGATAAGATTACCGTTTGAATGAGTGTAACTATGAGAATCGAACTGAATACAGGGAACTGACCTACTGTAGAAAACCAATTAGGATCTGCAGGGGGACTAATGGGCAAGGAAAACATCTATACAAAGTATCCCATGGAAAAAAAAAAAAAACACTTTGTTATAATTCAACAAACACTTGTAGATAGAATTGTGGTTATGGGTGACTAGATGCATAAGATAGTATAAAAGAAGAAATTAAAACTCTAATAAATTAATGTTGCTTGAACCTATATGCTGTTAGGCATAATGCATTGCAAAGGACAGGATAATTAAGGAATGGGAAGGAAATTAATTCTGGGATCTAACATCCGTAGTGTCTGCAAATTTACCTGTGATCTGAAAATCAAAACCAAATTGGACATTTGACTTTGGGAAAGCAGGTTAGGAGAACTGAATTAAAATAGACTAATTACACATAAGAAAAGACATATGAGCATCAAGTTTAGAAATATGCTAGTAGGCACAACTGTCCTTTCCGTGATGCCAGGGGCTTTACCCAACTGTATGTCAGCTGGGCTGCCCCTGCCTCTCCTGCGCATCTGCCTGTTGCTGTATAATATTTTATGTCCTGCTAAAGAGCAATGAAATGAGACTGGGTTCAGCACTGCAGCTACATGGCTGCTGATTTAGAGCTGGTTTCTTTGATTTGTAAAACGACAGGGTTTTCTTGTTTCTACCTGCCTAAGACCCCTTTTGCAGACCATGACCCTAATATTTGAACCTCAGTGTTATGTACTCCTGGCTTTGGCTTTCTTTAGATGAACAATTTGTTATTTCCATCTGGTCATTATTTTCTTCCAAGTTTACAGGTTATGGTGGGTTTCACTACCAGAATCCATGGCATTATTTTTGTCTTCATGCAGTCTATTTAGTGCAGAAAATGGAAGGCTTAGTGCTAAGTAAGTATTAGCTTCTGGATTAATCAATTTCCCCTAAATGAAAGAAAGATAATTTTCTTAACTTGAAATACTTGTCTCTCTTTTCTCAACTTCATCCTCAATGGATTCACTTCATAGATTTTTTTTTTCTTTACCACCCCCCCCTAATGTCATCCATGTTCCCTCAAATTGCCTTGTGGCTGAGTATCACAGAAACAAACAGAATGCAATGAAGTACATTCCTAAGGAATCTGGATTTAGTGATTGTATGAACAACCTTTACAACTAGCTTTTGAGAGCAATCCTCACTCTGACCACAAAGCAAAGTTTTGTTGGAAGCATTGCTGTAGTTCCATCTCATACTTTAAACAGATACAATGATGCTCTCTCAAGGAGGAAAGATTTGATACTTTCTCTTCAAGTGTCACAATCATCAAAAATATGGTAATAAATACAATATTTTTCCCAGTAGTAGTAAAGCAGCTGAGGTAAGTATGTCCATGCGCACTCAAACTAATGACATACTGTCAGTAGGTGTGTTGTTCATGTGTACAAAATAAAGGAAGGATTTGACAAATTTTAATGTGCAAAGTAATCAGTATCGAAACCATGGTGTTAAAACTATCCTAAACAATGAACTGTCCTACTGAGGTGTCTGTCCACTGTACACAAAGGTAGTTGAGACAATCAGATTAGATGAGAAAGTTAAGTTTAGAAATGTTCAGCAAATACCTAAAGCTAGCAAGATATATCCTAACTTTTATTCTAATTGCCTTCAAGCAAGTGTAACCATGATTAAAACATTGTGCTTGTTGCAAGATTCTAAAGAAAAACAGACATTTAATAAAACAAATCCATTTTAGTATAATAAAATACATCAGGTATGGGATATTTTATGAAAATGTTTAATTCAACTGTTTCTTTGGAATGTAGTAGTCATAGTTTGGAAATTTAAGTTACAGTTCAGTTCTATGTGATTTTTTTTATGCTACTCAGTGTCTGAGAATACAAATGTCATTTAAAGTTAAGGCTTCGCTGTTCATTTTGAAACAACAATTTACAAGTGTCATATTGTCATAGAAAATAAAAATTTCTGTAAAAAAAATTTGCACAAAGTTTTATGATGGTACAAAACATGAAGCAATAATATACCAGTAAAATGAAATCATTTTACTACAGAAGATTTTTATAGTTTTTCAATAAAGAAAAAAATATGTTATTTTACACTTTAAAAATTATGAAACAATCTAAAACAATATAAACTGAACATTTTGTAACACTGCCTTTACAAATTAATAACTTTATAAACATATAATTTTTTTTTAAATATATTTATCAGTGCAAGATACTTTTCAATGTAAAGTTGCAGTATCATTTTTCCTTTTTTGAAGGGCAACTTTCATTCTATTACCTTCAGAGAAATCAAATCTTCAGTGCTAGATCCTCATTATCATAGTAAGGTCTGAAGACCACAAAGGAGATACAATTCTTTTTATGTTTACTATTCTCAGTATGTTAAAAGATCACAGAAAAACAGACAAACAACCACCAGCTTTACTCTTCAAACAGACCAAGACCAAGAGCTGGTCCAGAATCTATTGAGATCCATGGGAATATTTAAAAAGTTTTTGAGTCTGGGCTCCCCAGTGGGATTTTCTCTTCAAGGCAATATATAAACGTAACTCTCAGGCTAGTGGACTAGAATTGTTTTGAGCTAAGGAGAATAGATCTTAACACACCTGAATCACATGGTGGTATGCTGAAAATAGTTTTGAAAAATCCTTTATCTTTGGGTTAATTAACTAGCTGCTGTGATACCATGATGGTCAACTTACATTGTAAGACATAAATGAAAATTCTGCCTCAGCCAAAGTGAGCTTGTCACTTGGGCCATTTCATGGTCTAAATTTTGGGCTTAATTTTCAGGTCTTACGTGATCCGTCTCACCTTCTGGGCGACCCAAGGTCTAGAGGCTGGGGAGGTAATTCTTACAATTTAGGCAAAGGTATGATGACCTGAAGTGTGTGTTTGAATATTCACTGTAGTCTCTGCTCTCAGGAGTTCTTTGAAGTTGCAACTATTCACTGTTTTTTTTTCTATTGAGTCTTCCTCTAAAATATTTTCAACTACCTACCTCATATTTTTAACATTTAGTCTCCCTCCCTCTTCTTCAATTTTTAGGTTACTGGTTTCCACAGGATTTTCTGTTTTGTGATTAGTTTCTCTTTTATGATTAGCATTGTTTACATTGGTAGATATGCTTCAAAACATTTAATTGAGAAATAGGGGTGTATTCTGTTGCTGTAGTAACTCAAGGGTGAATTAGCCCTTCTGTATTCCTAACCCTGGGCAGGATACTTCATTGCTCTACTACAAAATCAGTTTTGGAAAGGACTAACTCCAAAAGTCACAATCACTTCCCTGACTCTATGAAGGGAATTCAGTGAGGAAGGAGTTCAGGACTTTGCAGGACACTTCTTCCACCAGGTTTGCACTGGCTGAAGCTCCCCAGCACTGGCTGTGTTGTGGAGGTCACTGCAGGTGGCCTGGGGCTGCTCTCACACTGGTAGGATGGGAGAAACCCTCTGTCCTCTCACCTCCTCCTGTGCTCTCCTGAGCACAGCATACTTGTTTCTTTTTACCCTTCTGGACCAGCTGCATAAGCTGTTGAATTTTCTTCATCCAATAATATTTGTCCCTAAATATTAAAAAATTGCCACATAATCATTGAGCACATTTTCCTGACAGCTTAAATTAGCTCATCTCACTGAATCTATCACTATCTGTGCTTCTGGTCAAACAGAAACCTTGTGGTATGAGATTGTGGCCAGTCAGATATAACAGAATGGTACGAACATCCCCTACATACACTGTGGGATTTTATTCTGCCCTCAGTACCCATGTGCAAGCCAAATTAGCATTGATTAGCATGAAAATACAGGTTTACTGAGAGAACAGAAGTCTGATTCAGGTAGTGGCAGCAGAAGGAAAGTTTCTCATTTTAAAGGCAATTGTTTCAGTGAGGGATTCATTTTCCCTAGTGTAATTAACAGGCAAGTTGTTCAGGATAAAAGATGTGTTTCATGACTTCAGGAAAAAAGATACTGTCACTTTATGCTGTTAAGAAGAAACCCAAAGTTCGACTTTGGAGGGTAAAGTTAAGAATTTTCCCTTATTTTTTTTTTTTTAACACAAACTCTAATAAAATCCTTTGCCATTACCAGCATGTTAAAGCTGCAGTTTTCTTTCCTTGGCAATGGCAAATGTTTATGCAATCTACTCAGAGAGAGAAAGAGAGAATGAGAAGAAAAAGGGAGAGAGATTTTACATTTGAAAATACATTCTATATGAAAGAACAATAAAAGGGGATATTGCAGCTTTATACAAAAGGGTCAAGAGACATGAAGTTGAAATACAGAAAGCAGAACAATCGAGCCAGGTGGTCAAATCTGATTAGCCCTTGCCTTGCCTAGGCTACTTTCTTACCCTAAAATATACTTTTCTTTTAGTCAGTGAGCCATCAGTATATGATTAAAGACAAGGGCGCAACTGGAGTGAAGCAGAGCTGTAGTCAATGTTAACACAATGAGAAGCAGTACAAACAAAAAGGCACTTGAGAGGACATACACTAGCCAGTGCCAAGGACTTTTTTGTTTAGGTTTTAGGCAGTACACTCGGTTACCAGTTGTGTCTGATGATGGCACATACTCTTTTATGGAGTTCACAAGCACAAAATTTAGTACAACACTGAAAAACATCAATAAAATTTGACTGTATTGCTTCGTAAACAGAGCTGACACACTATATCGGTACTGATGCAGCAGTACTTTCAAAAACATCCTAAACCTTCTTTGCCTATGCACAACACGAGCAATTATACACAAATACAGGTGCAGGAGTCCACTAAATTGCTGTTACTCCAATAATTTCTGGGCACTGAGCTACAGACAGCATGTCCATCCAAAGGACCCCACTGAATACATTTTGTGACAGCATCTTGGATTTTGCACAGTAAAAACAAAATTATCCATTAACGGAAAACAAAAGAAAGGGAGAGAAAGAAAGACAAAATGAACTATAAGTCAATCATACTTGGTCTCAACACCAGCATTTGATTATTTCAAATAAAACCAACAGAAAAAGCAGACTGTACATGATTCAGATTGTTAACACAGATTGGTGTCCATGTTTATCGGTTACACACTCATTGAAGCTCCTGAGAAAAGCTTGGCTCAGTGTCATCAATGCACTTTTCAGCCTGTACAGTAAAAGAAGATCAACAGTTCCCCAGCACGACCGAGCTATGTCCTTCCATCTCGATTCTCTGAAACTTCTCCACTCACTTTATACCTTCATGCTTCCGAGTAAGAATTCTGTGTGTTTAGTTTGTCTTTCTTCAGTTTTACACCATCGACCAGTTCAAAATTGTAATTCTCCAGTGCAGACAAGTTCCTCTCTGACATCCCATTGTGCCAACAAGCACAGTACAGGACAACTCCACAGATGGCTCCTAAAAGCACCCCAAGTGCGCTCATGGCTATGATAGTAATAAGGATTGGATCTAGGGTTTTCAGGACGTTGCCTGGTTTCCTGGAGATGTCATCGTAGTCCTCATCTGTATGATATCGAGGCGTAAACCCTAAAATGGAGTAAAGAATTGCAAAATGTTCAGAACAGATTGGAGTTAGAGCTTTGATTGATGAGCTGGAAATTTAGAAAAATAATATAAAGGTTTTGGCATAAATTGCTACATAATTTGAAAACCTAGCTTCTTGGAGGGTATTCATAAACAGCTGAAAACTATAATGTGGCCCAAATTGTTGTTGATTTCTTCATACTGTTCTTCAGTCATTGAATCTGCTACATGATAGTAGGGGTCTGACTCTGTCTTGATTTACATAGGAGTCTTGGGAAAGAATAACCAGACCTTTTGGTTATATTTTGCCAGTTTGTGGTATTTAGCTCCAAAATGTTAAATAAATATTATACAGCTCAGTGTGAATACTTATAGTCTTAGACATTGATCAGGAATTTCCACTGAGTTTGAGTCTGTCTCCACTTCACTGACTTCAGGATTGGACTTTGAAATGCAAACAGGGACAGAACTGACACGGCAGAACACTCTGCCCCCTTGTGTAAAATATTCACTGGGTATCATAATGTTTTCCCTCACCTTTTTCAGTTTATTAAGGACATAAAATAGACTTATAAACTTTGCTAATTGTTGCAGGAAAAGCAAAAAAACTCTTTCAGGACAAATGCTGCTTTCACTGAAACCAATGATAACAATCCCATTGACTGTAACAGAAAGAAAAAAAAAAAACACCTAAGCTCTATGCCTGAAAAAGTGCGACTACATTTTATTATTGGGACAATATGACAATTATGATCCATTTAATGATCCATTTACAGCTATCATCATTGAAAACGATAATGCTTTGGTAGACTGGTCATAAAATGACATTTTCAGCAAGGTCTGAGAAATGATTAGCCTGAAGAGTTTTGAGCCTAATTACCTAGACACCGCATGAGACATAAATTGTAAGATATAATGATAGTTTTTCTTCAGCTTTGGGCATGCCTTCTAGATAACAAAGTATTATGGATCTATAGCGTCTGTATGTATAGATGCATGCAATGTAACAAATATATAAAAATATAATTTTAAATATTTGAGATAGTTATAAATGATAGAAAGTCTGTAAGATTGTGTGCCATAGAAGAATTAAAATATGAAACCCTTGGTATAAATACAATCTTTTTTAGAAATTGATCTAGATAAATAAAAAAAAAAAACACATAGTACTATAAGCAGTTAAGAGAACCAATCTATAAATAAATAAATAAATAGAATACAAAAATTCACATGAAAATACACTTTTTAATTCATGCTCTTGTAACAATAACACAATTTTTACCTGTTTGATTACTTTCTGGGTCTTCTTCATCTATTTCATTCTCCACATCAGTTGATTCTAATGAAGCAAAGAGAATTGACATTGATTATTAAGGTTACAAACACTGATTGACTATCATGCTGGCAATAATGGTATAGCAGATTTTTCTGTGTCAGAGCATCATTATGTCAGCTTGACAGAACTGTTCATTATGATGGGCTCTGAAAATTAATGGAGAAAAAAGAAGGATTTAAAAACTCCTCTCCACCCAATCTTGGCAGAATTTTAGAGTTATCAGCAGGGGT
This sequence comes from Aythya fuligula, assembly GCF_009819795.1. NCBI lineage: Eukaryota > Metazoa > Chordata > Aves > Anseriformes > Anatidae > Aythya > Aythya fuligula. The sequence continues at coordinate 15,411,720 of NC_045560.1, read as the reverse complement.
TTTCCATGCCTAGGATAGAGAAATCAGTGTGATAAATTAGCATCTCATTCATTGTATTTACAATTTTGGAGCCCAATTCCATAACACTTCATCAGTGAAGGCATAGTTAATCACAAGAACAGTTTCACTGACTGCAGCGAGACCACTCGTGTTTGGGCTGCAGACTGAGCTTTTGGCTTTGGCTTCTAAAAGGAGGACACTGCAGAAGGATCAGGTAGCATGCCCTGCCTCTCCTTCCTAGTAACAGTCACTCTGGTAGCCTAGGATGAACCCCAGGAGATGGACTGAACAATAAAGAGACTGTACAGTCTTCTTATTTGGCAATGAAATTACCATGTAGTGGAAGCCTGTCATGTTATCCCCAAATGGCTGTTAGCCACAAAGGGTGAGGAACACCCTCTATTATTGTTCTCAGTTGTGCTGCCAACTCAGATGGCGTAAGTTTATATTTCTGATGCCGAAGCTTCTCAGTTCTATTTCCTCTCCTATGTGAAAGTCATTGCTTAATCTCCATCATGAAGGACAGGATTCAGTTTCTTGTGTTTATCTGTGGGTGCTGCTGCCAAATTACATGCAGTATGCGATGCAGATATGATCAGCAGTGACTGGAATAACTCAAGACTGGCCAGAAATAAAACCTCTGAAATAGTGGCTCAAGAATAGCTTGGCTCAGATGTGGAACAGGCCATGATCTAACATTACTCAGTGATGTATGTCTGGGAGCTGGTGACTGTAGCAAACGAGGCACAGCAACCTCAGAGCTGCAGAACAGCACAGGACAGGTCAGGGGCCATTGCACCATGCTTGCACATCCAATGTGGGTTTGATAAAAAAAACTAGGATAGTCTTCAAGTGGTAAATGATCTAAAAAGAGTGAAGAAATTAAATTGGAATTTTGAGCATTACTTAAGGCAGGTAAGAGCGTTAGGAAAAGCAGAATAATTTTAAGAGTACATCAATAAAAACACAGGGAGAAATGTGAGGATGTGAACATGCTGTGACCCATCAGTAGGGTGCCAGTTCTGAATCACAGAATCACAGAATCACAGAATTTTCTAGGTTGGAAGAGACCTCAAGATCATCGAGTCCAACCTCTGACCTAACGCTAACAGTCCCCACTAAACCATTTCCCTAAGCTCTACATCTAAACGTCTTTTGAAGACTTCCAGGGATGGTGACTCCACCACTTCCCTGGGCAGCCTGTTCCAGTGCCTCACAACCCTTTCAGTGAAGAAGTTCTTCCTAACATCTAACCTAAAACTCCCCTGGCTCAACTTAAGCCCATTCCCCCTTGTCTTGTCACCAGGCACGTGGGAGAACAGGCCAACCCCCACCTCGCTACAGCCTCCCTTGAGGTACCCATAGAGAGCGATAAGGTTGCCCCTGAGCCTCCTCTTCTCCAGGCTGAACAAGCCCAGCTCCCTCAGCCGCTCCTCATAGGACTTGTTCTCCAGGCCCCTCACCAGCTTCGTTGCCCTGAACCAACAGACTGCATCACTGCAGTACAAAGGTCAGCCTATGAATTAAGCTATAGACCACATCAGGGTGTTTTCAGTGCAAACTTTCCGATATAGGCAGTAATTATGCGTCCCTTTCTCACAGAAAAAGCAAACAAACAGACAAATAAACAAAGAAAAACAACCAAAACAAACAAACAAAAAAACAAACAGCTACCTAAATAAATCATATTTTGGATGAGATAGCAATACATTCTTCCTATTTGTACTTACTTCTGCAATCTTCTTGTGCTACGTGATTGTCAATATTAATATCGTCCACAGCAATTCCTCCATTTCCTTTTCCAATTTCTCCCTCTATAACCACCTAGCAAAACAAGATAATTTTCACATTGTTTTCATGTTAACACACAATTGAAGCATTCAAGAAATTTTAATTAGCTGTTAACACATGTCTCCAGTTGTCACGATGCCATATTACATATACTTTGACTGTGGCCTGTCAGTCAGCACTGTAAGTCTTTCTGAACATACACATGCAAATGTGAATGTATATAATGCCATAACTTCACTGAAGTCTTCTATATCAGCAGCAAAACTGTGGCAAGGATGCAGTTTTGTGACAGATGAGAAATGATTTCTAATGTATTTATTTGGCCTTCTATAACAAATTGCTTGTATCACTGTCATCTGAGATGCCATGAAATATGCCACTATTATTACTGTCACAGCAGCAGCACCTCATCTGTAGGTATAAACCTGTCTACATAAATCCTCCAGTGACATTTTCTGCTAAGGCGTATGAAACATGACCAGCAAGGTCTTACTGGCATCATCTCTGTCAGTGTAGCGAACAGCAGCCACACTCACCTGGTAGTGTTTCACAGACTTGTGCAGAAGAACACGTCCCTCCTTCCAGCAGTTTGCCTGGTGCCCACTCAGGGTCCAGAGCACCTGGTCGTATTCATCTGGCTTTTGGTACCGCAGCTTGATCTTCAGGGTGCCAACGTGCGGGCCGCTCATGTGGTACCAGAAAGTCATGCAGTGGGCAGAGTTCTGCGAGTAAATCACGGGGCTCAGCAGCCGGGCAACTTTGCCTTTCTGGCTTTCGTCAGCTTGTGAGTAAATGAAGTTGCCATCTCCTGCTGTGACAGAAGGACTGTGTTAGGAATAGTGACCAAATGTCATTTTCTTTGTTCACCTAATAAACCCCAGTCACAGCCACCCGTGCTCATGTTGCCTCCTGCCAAGTCTCACAGCTGAGGGTGGTGCTCTGAGAGCTCTGGGGAAGCACACGTGCTCCAAGGAGAGTTTATTTCTGCTGGCCATTGTCTCCTGTGCTTGCCAGGATGGCCTGTGCCAAGAATTGCTCAGGAAAGGACGCAAGAGCATGTTCAGTGTGACAACGTATGCTGCACTAGTCAGTGGGCACCTCTTAAGGAGAGCCAGTCCTCATGCAGCAGGCTTGGCAGAAATCCCATGGGCCTGCTCCACACTGATTGTGCAAAGAGCTATTTTAATCTCTGTTTAGTCTGTGTTTGAGAAGGCAAGGTTAGAATGGAGCACTGGAGAATAAGATAGCTGTGAGCAGCTATGGTCTGAGATCAGGAACTGAAATCTAAATGGTGTTCCTAAATCGAGTTATACTATTGTCACAAATTGTGCCAGAGATATTCCCTTGGATTTTGGCAATAACAAATTGGGCTCCATATTTTTGTGAGCCATTTTCCAGAAGATTAAGATTATGTTTGGTATTTTCTGAAGAGCAGAATGGATCTATGCATGTTGAAATCTGAACACTGGATCCCCTTAACTTTGAAAATCATTTGCTTAATCACACCAGGAGGGAAGCAGGGGGGAATGTGATTTGGTAACAAGATGCTAAGTGAGATACTGACTACAGTGAAGTGCTTGTAATTTGCACTAGCAAAGCAGTCATTTCAGTCAGCTCTTGAACAGCCTATTTGTAGAGGATTAGGGTAGAAAACTACAAAGTTCACCTGTTGTGGGTGAGGAAATTGCATACATGATATAGTCACATAACAGGATGGAAACAGCATATACTGGCATATTTATTTGCCTATATGTTCTTTCCAACTTTGCTTCTGTGTAGAGAGCAGCACAACATGTGTGCAAATCTCATCAAAGAATGGTGATAGGGAAATCCAAAGGGAGGAAAAAAGAAAAATAATCTCAGATGACCCAACTGGCCAAAATTAATCATAACGTACATTTTGAAGTGGTGTATAGAATATCCTGCTGTCATAAAGCAATTGCTGTTGAAGATCACTTCTGTGGAGTTTCTTCAGCTTTATACAAGTAAAGCTGAGAGCAAGATATACCTGGGGATTGCTCATTGCTGTTCTGCCAATGTGCAAGGTGGCTTTGCTGGGTAATGGCCACACTGAGGGGCGTGGTTGGGATGGCAGTGCCATACAGACTGCTCGTGGTCTGTGTTCACACCCACCCCACCCAGATGGCAAATCTGCCACATGAAGGAGCCCTTGGAGTTGAAGGAAAATTCTGGACAATATTGAAAGTGAGTGTAGCAAGCAGCAAAAGGAACTGCCTGTAAGACTTATTGAAGTTACAGTTAATGGAATGGATAAGCCTTCTGCACCAGCAGGGCCCAGCAGAAACAACAAAATCTCATTTGAAAAATATCATTTTTTCATCTCTTGATTGAAGACAGGTTCAGTCTCTCTATAATCCTTGGTGGCAAAGTGCAGATAGCTCTCATTTCCAGAATATTATTGCAGTGCTGGGTCAGGAACTCTGTCTTCATTGTCTTAATTAGAGCTTTACTTATGCATGCCTTTTAGATTTTGTCAGTCTCTGGCTAACGTAGCTTTTAACCTCCTTTCAATGTCAGATCCTACTGAGCCATTTCACTTTACTTTACATCAATTTTTCCACCATTACAGCCTTCACTTCAGCTAACTGCATTTAGTTAATTTGATGCCATTTATTTGTACAATGCCATTTATAGTCAAAGTATTATAAGTTTCTTTTTTTTTTTTTTCTCTGAAACTACTGTACTTGTCTTAAGATTCAATTGAAAATGTCTCAGAATTTAAAAAGTCCAATTTTGTCTAATTTCCTTGTCATTCTCATTAGGCAAAGGGGTTGCAGAAGTGGGAAGGGGGGGTTCATCTCTAACACATTTGATTAATCTTCATGTATGCAAGGGAGAACACTGAAGTGAGAGGCTGTGCAGGTCACACACTACCTCCCCTTCTCCACTAGCCAGCAGCATATTTATTGCCTAATTATGTAAAGCCATGAGTTAGATACTACAAAACCAACCAATCGATTTCCCAGGGTAATAATTCTGGAAAAACTCTGTGTGAGCAAAGGGATCACTGTAATCTTCACCAACTCTTGTTGGAGAGGAGGAGGACATGGAAACAAGTCCATCGGGGAAGTTTTACTTGCAACACCTTTCTGTAGCAGACAGTAACTATAAACAGGAATAGTTCATGAGGTTTGTTCAGGACGGTATCATTTGGTAAGTTATATTTGCAGAATATTTGGCTATTCTTTTTTTTTTATTTATTTTATTTATTTTATTTATTTTATTTTTTTTATTATTTTTTCCCTATCCTGGATGGCAGTTATCCAAAGTCTAGTCAGAAGGAGGGAATATCTTCAATTCCTGACCATAAATGATCTTTATTCCCCAGCAGAAGGGACAATTATGGTCAGTTGTGTCTACATATAATGGATCAGTTTGCCCAGACTTATCTTTCCCACAATACATATTTTAGGTATAACTCATGCTCCTGTGGTTTTGGAAGGCATCTTGGTATAAAACAGAACAACTTATTCCCATGTAAAATGCCTAAATCATGAACTCATGATTACCTGTGTGGTCTTGAATTGGACCAGTTTTGCTGGTCAGAATTGCCCACTTCAAATCCACCTGGTTGTCATGTTCCCAGTGGCACAAAGTCTTGTGAGATCCCCAGCCAAACCCACAGTTGAAGTTGTATATTGGCAACTCTGCAGGAAAAGAGAGAAAAGAAGGAAGGAAATATGATTATTAATTGCATTATTCAGATTTTTCATTTCAATACCAAATTTCAAATTTCATTTCAAATATTCATTTGATATTTAAGGGAGCCATTCCCACTTGAAAGTCTGAGAAGCCATAACAAGAGCAGCCTTTCTAGGAAAAAGATGAAGAATGGCTATGTCTAGTAAATGAGATACCTGTTTTTTGTCTTTTTATGAACCATATTTTGTGATATTATGTCATTAGACTAATTCATCTGATTTGCCCACATTGTCTGGTAACTCTGTTGTAATATATATGACTCAGAAAGAAAGCTCTGGCTTATCAGATACATTCACTGGTTGTTAATACACATTTGCACCATAACTGTGCAACAAATCACAATAAGATTTGGATAAAAATAAGAAAAGTCAGGAACACTAGTGGAATGTCCTTGTCCATAAAGGATTTCTGGTGAAATGTATAGTACGTGGTTTCAGTGAGAAACAGTATTTCAGCATCTTCCAGACAAACAGGCCCACAAGATGGCAGCATTGAAATGGACAAATTGAGACAGAAAAGGGACAAATGTGGCTGATTGCCAAGTGAACTGAAAATAAGCTTCAAAACAAGCTCCACGTAAAACAAGGGAAGTCTGGTATTATGGTCAGGATGAGATCATATCTTGTTTTCAGCTTCTCTTCAATTCTGCCCAAAGGTTTAATACCTAGTAGCTTATTTTATTCAATACAACTTGGAATTTGGTTGGGAAGATTATACAAAGATAGCACATAAATCCCTTATTTCTTATTTTCAGAACCAGTTTGAAATCTTTTGGGTTTTTGATTTCTACCCCACTGGTATGAACTTTTACCTCACCTTGAGCAATGGCAACTCCCACTAGAGCAATACCCTTTCTACGGCAATGTTACCAAATTCTGAAGTCTATTCTCAGACATGACTCACGCCTTATTAAAGGAAAAAAACATAGGTTTAATTTAACAAGATGCTTTGTGCAAATATGAACTGAGAACAAAGGACTCTGTGCTCCCTTCACTATCAGCTCTGGGGGAACAATTGTGTTCTTTTGCTATCTCTCCCATTACTTAAAAATAAAAATTAATAATAATAATAATAAAAAAAAAGAGAGAGAGGTAATGTAAAACTTAGAATGTCTTTTGTTTATTGTGGGAAAATACGGAGAAATGTGGGAAGTGAGCTGGGACCTGCAGCCAGGCAGACCTCTGAGGTGGATCTCCTTCAGTCTGAAGAGGCAAAGACCTTCTCCACACAGTGAGCCGCCCAGGGAAGACTGGAAAGACTTTTGAACTCACAACCCAGATTTTAATAGGAAGTAAACTAGAACTGTTATTTTATGAACCTCAAAGAAAACCTCAAGTGAGTAGGTTAAGACAGGACAGATACAAAAGGGGTTCATCTATCACTCTCTCCTTGCCCTTGTTCAGTGAGACCTTGCTCCCAGACAAAGTTTTAACTCAACTCACCATATTCCTGCATGGCAGCCACGGTGCCCTCTCCCCTCTGCCCCTCCCCAAAATGCCCTTCTGTCAACAGAGAGGTCTGGGTTCATGGTAGATCCCATCCATCCCCTCTGCTACAGCAGCTCAGCACTGAGCCCTGTCTCTTCTCCTGCCTTTCATCTGCCCCATCCCGCCCACTGCCCCCACCCTCCCGCCGGCCTCCGGAGGGGTCTACCCGACATTGTCACGGATGCGGCATCCTAACTGGGAACAAATGAATTAAACAGATACTGTCTGTTGCAGGAATTCAATGTGGAGAAAACGTGTTTCCTGGCGGACCCCAGCCCTTTCTAGGAAAGGGGAATATTGTGGTGAATAATCTCTCTTTGGGCTCACAACGTTGAAGAAGCAGAACTCAGCCTGTGCACACATGGATACAGAAAGGCAATTCATTATGTTTCTTACTTCAGTATTTTTTTTTTTTTTTCCTTCCTAGACAATGGGACCGTGATCAAAGAGCTCTTGGCCAAAAGGGGACATCTGAAAATCAAGGGGATTTTTTTTTTTTTTTTTTTTTTTTTTTTAAAAGAAACAGAGTGACATTGAAATGAATTAAAGGGTTTTAAATTTGTGAAAAATATCCTTTCATTGTCAAGGAGGCCTAGAGAGAGCTGTATTGCATGGCTTTGACATCAGAGCCATGAAACAGAACTTTAAAAAAGGCCCTAGAAAACCTAAAACAAAATTAATCTTATTAATCCCAAAGGATTATATAATGCAAAGCTTGTGATAGCCTGTGTGGTATTCAAACCAAAAGAAAGGAGAACAGTGGTAGAGAGATCACATATATTTGAAGATGTAACAGCATAAATGAGAATATAACACAAAGAGACTGAAAGGACAGGGATTGTTTGACTCTGAATAAAAATAAATAGCAGAGGACACAGGAGAAATATATAAATAGGTGAAGAACCTAGAGAAGGAAGATTACAATGTTCTGTTTTCTCAATTTTGTAGCCCAAAAACCATGAGGCATCCAGTGAAGTTCAATACTGATCAAAGGAAATACCTTCTCATACAGTGTGAACAACACTGCTTCCCTTGAATGCTGCTAAAGCTAAGCACAATTCGAAGAAAACTGGACATTGAAACAGATGAGGAAAATATCCAAAATTTAATTGTTAATTCTAAAATGCAGGGAGTCACAAAAGCCTTTTGCTTCATGGTTTGAAGCAAGCTCTGAACACTGGGATTAGAGTGAGAGCTTCAAAGCAGGACTAAATTTCACAGCAGCATCTAATAAAGATTTTTTTTACACTTTCATTTGAAACATATAGGCCAGTAAACTGGCAAAGAGCCTAAGTCTGATATGCTTTGGCCATGCCTGTGTTCCTTGGCTTTGGTCTCACAGACAGCATAGACTAACATAAAAATGAACTTCTTTTCCATGCAGAAGTTAATGAGAATCCCCTGAAACTGAGCAGGATTAGGCATGTAACCTGCTCACAGTCAGTTACTTTTTGCTAGGCCCTTACTGTTTTCTCAGAAGTGATCATGTTAATGCATTCCTTAGACAATCACAGCAATGGAACTGAAGGTCAAAGGCAAGGCATTTCAGAGTTCTCTCATTTTATGGGCTCCTTAAACATGCCATCTCTTATTGTCTATTCTTAAGTCTCTTCCAATACTTCTCCCAGGGACCCATAAAAAGAAAAAATAGACCTGCTAGCCAATTAATAACAGACACTTGTAGCATCAGGATAGGTTCATTAGTCGTATGGACAGGAGGACTGTCCCAGGAAAAGATATAATAGTTCAATTCTTCTATTAAAGGTCCCAGGGGGCTGATACAGTAGCTCACAGTAAGCTACAGGCAATCTGTCCTCTTCTTTGTCCTTGAACTATAGCTTGGCAGCTCTTGGGGAAGGAAGGAAAGCAGAGAGGAAGGAAGGATGAGTAGCATTTGGTGGGCTCCCTTTGCAGCACTGGCCCATTCCCCTGCTAAGATAATTCCCTTGCCAAGAGGTGATTGATCTTGGGGTTTGTGCCTATTGAGAGGATGAAGAAAACCAGCTATTATGTAACTAAATAGCACCACTTCAGATGAGAATCTGAGAGGGAGGTGTGACGAAATCCCATATGTCTTTTTGAAAATGTAGGGTACGTGATACTGAATTAAAACAGATTTATCCTCTCAAAGAATAGCCAACAGCTGTACTTCTTGACCACATCTTGCTCACAGCTGGAGCCATTACAGCACACGAACAAGAAAGTCATTTGAAAATCTAGTTGAGTGAGTTTCTTGCAAGTCCATTAATCTTTTGCAGCCCACAGACTTTGACATATTTTTATAACTCCTCTGACAAGAGGCAAGAAAGAGCATGATGGCATTAAAAATGCTATGAAAATTCTCTATAGGATGCTCTTGCCAAAGGGTACATCAACATTAAAACGGGAAATTACAAACATAATTTGGACCACTTCAAAGTAGTATATTGGGTCTGATTCTTATTTGCATTTCACCTTTTTATACTGCTTATGCTGGTGGCATAGAATTACCTTAAATGATAGTAAATTTTAATTTAAGTGCTTTAATATCCCTTTACATCCCTTTATTGATGCAAAGTTGTCCTGTCATAAATGAGGATCAGACCTATTCTATCTTTAAATTATTTCTTTGTGTAGATTTTAACCTCAGGATTTCTTATTTATGTTTTCCTGAAATACCTCCTACATGTATGAAAAACAAGATAAGTTAGTTCTTAAACACTGCTTTACAAAGAACTGAGCTTACAGTCTGAGAGCACATAATGTAAATAAACTGCTTGCTCTGGATGTAAATAGCTAAGAGTAAAGAGTTTCAGATATTTCTGTGGAATTAAAAGAGATGTGTTCAAAAAGGCTAGATGTTAGTGAGTCGTAGGACTGAGGCCTGAAAGGTATTTATCTTGACAGACAAGTTTGCTAAAGGCACCTTTTTAAGTCTGAGGAGCAAAGTAGATCTTATCTTAAAAAAAATCAAAGCTTTAAACATTTTCAGCAGTTTGAAATCATGATTCTTTTTTATTTTCTTACAATTCAGTCCCCTTGAAATGAACTGCAAAAGTCTCTAATGGAAAGCTTGTTTATAAACAAGGCTTTCCAGCTATTTGCACTTAACTGTTTCCATAGGGTATGAAAGCTGGCGGGAATAGGATAATCTCAGGCTTTGACACACACAAGCGTGTTAGTCTGGGATAACAAGATTAGGAGTGTTTGCAGGCATGAGTGCAGGCAGGAGGACAGCAATACATGGTGTTAGCACGTTTTGCAGAAGTACCTATGCCACGGCAGGAGCTGGTAGTGAGAGGGCTGGAAAACATGCCCCAGATCACCGTGGCATGAGCTGTTGTGGCTGGCAATGGCATGCGTAGCTCATGCAGGGTTACCCGCAGGAGCCTGCATCTTGCATCTGTTCCTCAATAGCTCTTTGGCTTGGAGGTCACCATTTGCCTCGAGGTGTATTAGCATCTTAAGGTAAACCTTAGGGGTAATTATGGCTGAAGCTGAAGGCTCAGTCCTTGGTGTGTTAAACGGATACCTTGTTCAGCTTGAGAATAGCTGGAGCGTGCTGATCCCCTGATCCTTGGCCAGCTGGGGCCAGGGGGGCCCAAGCAGCTCTGTAGCTTCAAGGCTAGTTTAAACTATTCCATTTGCGGCTGCTGTAGCAGGCTTTTGCTCCCTGCAGCATGGCCTCTGGCTTGGACACACTTTCTTGTGCCAAAGAGGTCCAGCCGTGCCCCCTCCACAGAGGGAGATGCACCACCGCCATGCCAAGAAGGCTTTCCCCATGTTGAGGGGAATTACTGGCTGCCCCTTTTGGGGAGTTTTCTGGCTGGTTTTCAGTGAGGGATTACGAAGCAGCTGGAAATCTTTATGTCTTAAACTGCAGATTCGGGAAACCTTATTTATTAGCATCTGACTGAACTTTGTCTATGATCTTTGTAATGTGCTGCCATGTGGGAGCCTGGGGTTTGGGATGTGAACTTGTCCCTTATTCCCCGGAAGGAAACAGCTCCTACCAACACAATGCAGGGAAGTAGCATTGGCATGCTCTGAAGGGAACCTCATAAACTTCTTCAGTAGAGAAAAAACTTGGCTCATCATGCAGTAAACGAAGGTGGTGCAGGAGGGAAGTAAGGAGAGAAAATGAGGATATCTTCATCTCTGGCAGAAACAGTCAATCTATTATTGGAGAGTCCCACCCAAGCCAAAGGGATTAAACACAACCTGTAACTGCATCTGGCACTGTGGAGGAGCGAGGAAAACTGCATACCACAGAGGCACTTTATGAATTTTCAATTAGCATTTGTTTAAATGCAAGAAAACAGTCAAAAGAACTGTAAAATAAATCCTTCATTTCAGCCAAATAAAAAGCTGCAAGATCATTTCAGACAGAAAAATCCAAATGTTCTACTCAAAAAACACTGTGATACCTCCCTCCCCTTCCCCAACCTTAAATTTTGGGTTTATAGTAGAATTGCTGGCTGAGGGAGAGTAGCACAGAGAAGTGTCTTGAGAAGTCAATGGTACCCCTCAATCTGCCTCACTCATACAGCAGGGCAGAGGTAGAAATGGTATATGCTGACCAAGCAAACTGTACGGCCCTGGAGACAAATTTTAGGGACAGTAAAAGCAATATCAGAATGAAGAGGCCAAGATGGGGAGCAATGTCAGAGAGAAGCCAGCTCTATCTCTTTAACAGCTGGACACCACTGGTGTCCTGTAGGAAATTTTTGCATTATTAGTACCTTTCTTCTACTTGAAGCAAAAGAAGTTTGTGTCACATAGTTGAAGAAACAATGATAAACACTTACCCACCCTGTTAATAAATCACTTGCAAGACTGTGCCTGATGGCTGTGACTGTACCTTAATGGAGGAAATGGGAGTAGCTGAAAACTGACCTCCTTACCGCTCTGCAATCAGTAATGCACAGAGCTTTAAACTGGTGTTTCCAGTCTCTACGGCTCAGATTTTCTGCCCAAATCTGTCCACTCTTCCACTCCCAGTAAATTGTACAGGATATTAAAAAATGCTATGAAAGCTGTGGAAGGAGCAAAGTAAGGATTTTAAAAGCTGCTAGTCATTGTATTGATTAACTAAAAAGGACCTGCTGCCAGTGACAACTTGTTTCTCCCTTTTCAAGTTTGTGGTAACAGTTTATGTAACCCCATTTTGAGAAAAATTGCTAGAAAACAATATTGTAAAACTGCCAGCTCCCTGGTGGAGAAAACTGGCAAACTTTACTTGTCTTAGTTTTGTAAAACCATGTATATAAATAGTGAATGGCTTGTGTGGCTCTGTTTTTGTTTTCCTGGAGTTCGCAAACACACTTTGTGTCACTGACATGCCACATTTAAAGACAGTGCACTGTGCGATTAAGTTAGTTCAATTTTGTCAGCATTTGGCATTTGCTGATGCAGAAGGAAATCTTGTTCTCTACTGTGTCTACATGTGGATGAAAGGAATAAAATATTTACTGTACAGAGCTGAGAGACCAGATGCTTCTTTACTTCAGAGACTTTTAGGGAATGGGGAGTCAGGAAGTGCTGCAATTCATTATTTTGTCTCTGGCATGAAATTTGGGTATGGAATTTATTACGTTTTTCATAAGATTTTTTTTCTTTTTACCTGGTTGTAACGTGTTGTCTATTACTGTTGGCTTTTCTGTATTCAGCACTGTAGTACCACCTGGAAAAGAAATTATGCATGTCATGATACATGGGACACAACAAAGGACACAGCAATCATCAGGAATATCCTATATATAAATCTGAAATACTACCACCTTTACTAGACATGTAGGCAACTAAGTATGTGAAGCATGAAAATGTGACATTAAAGGTCTGGTTTCCTTTATAAATAAATAAATAAGGAAATTAGATTTTGTCTTTAAATAAAGCTTTCTGTCTTTGGAGTCCTTGCAAACACCAACTAATCAATCCTTGCCATGTCCCTATGGTTGTCATCACTTTACAGAGTGATTTGCTCAAAATCACATGGGATGTCAGTGACTGACCTTCCTAGCCCCTCTTAACACTCACCAATCTGTGCATTCAGCTATGACATGCTTGCCACATCAAAGACCTGAGATCCTCCAGCCCCTGCTGTGCTGGGTCCTCCCTGTGCATTGCTTCTCAGCTGCGCTGTGGCCCCAGCTCACAGGAGAGGTGTGTGGGAATTGCCCAAATTTTGGCTATCATCTAAGGCAGGTTTCACTTCTGTCTCAAAGAGCAGGAGGAATTAAGAACTTTCCCTTTGTCTTCTTCTTCAAGCAGTTGAAGAAGAGGTGAGCGGGGTCATGGCCCTCTCCCTAAGCCCACTAATTTTAAAAATACTTGACTTTTTTAAGGTAAGCCTCATATTGATAAAGGAAACAAAAAGTAAATTAGCACAATTATAAATGCGCAGTGGGGTGCTGATTACCAGTCAATGGCTTTTCTCTTCTCCAGCAAGCAAGTACTTAAAGCATTATAGAAAGGATGACTAAGATGACTTCCAATGAGAATGAATGCCTGAGCTATATCAGCTTTATGTTTGTGAGAATGATCTGATGGGAAATGCTATACGCCACGCAAATAGAGCAGCTCTGTATGGGGTCCAAATAGAGCAGGAAGGAATCTGGCCTACAGCACAATTATAGTTAATTGCGAGGAAGGCTTCATTGTGATACTCACATATGTGCGAGTACCATCAGGGAAGTGACTCTAGCAGACGTACCCGCGAGAACGCAGGCGCCACACTCACACTGGCAGAGGATGGAAGCGGGGAAGGCACTGATGAAACCCTTCTGCCTTTCTCTGCTAGCCTTAATGGGCCATAAGATTTACATACTTTCCTTCTATGCATTTTGGAGTAAGAAAAGAATATTTGCGATGAAATTATTGGTAAAATCACTTCTGTGCATTTTTGTGTTACATGTAGCATCATAAGTAAAACACTGAATTTCTGCAGTGTCCACAATTGAGCATGCACTGGCCAGGGTTTCTAGGTGGTGTAGTAAATTATACTCAAGTGTCTGCACTTTGGTAGAAGGGCAATGTAGTAATTTTCAATTTTAGTAGTGAAAAAGGTTCAGTTACCCAGAAAGCCGGTGTTCAGGAAGGCTGATGGCTGCTCCCTTGTCTTAGAGGTTATAAATGTCTCCCTAAGCACAGCCTACAAAAATTGCCAAAGGGAGTTTCTTCTGCTCAATAACCTTTCCCTAAGGGATATGCGGGATGCAGTCCTGAGCTGCCTGAAGCACACAGACTATGAGCAAGTGAAGAGGAAGGTGCCTGCATAGATCTCTCTCCTTCCCCTCACACAGCCTCTATGTGAAATGTGTCTCTACCTATTGGGTCTTGCAAGACAATCGTCAACGTAGGGTTTTGCAGGAAGCCCCAGGGTTTTCTGACCTGACACTCTGCTTTCAGAAAAATAAAAAAAATACAATGTCTAGTAATATTGAAAGCTTCCTGAGCTACCTTAACACGATACAGACTATTTTATCAGACTCCCTGCATGGCTCTTTTTCATAAAGAATAAGATTCATCTGGAACACTGATTTGAAAAGCAGTGACAGTGACTGTGCAGTGTCTTTTCTGCTCAAGAATTGTTTTTCAATATTTGATTTGCAACATGCATTTACATGAGACATTGGCAAAGCTCAGAAAGCTGAAACTGCACTTTCATTTGTATCTGCTGTCAGATGTTCTACTTGGCTGCTTCCAAAAAGCTGATCTCTCTCTTACCTAAGATTTCCCAAAGTCCTCTCGGACAGCTATTGCCAGGTTTTAATGCTATTTTATGTCATGGATATAAGAAGCAATAAACATTTATTAGATAAGCACACCAGGGAGAGGTGATGAAATAACCTGTGTTGCTCTGTCCAAAAATAAGCTTAGCTGCTGTAGCAGTATGGATCTGCTACAGAAAGATCTCCTCAAATGGGCCCAGAGCTTTGTGGAGCAAGTAACCTCCACAAAGAGAAAAAAAAATGTAGCAGTGCAGCTGTATCAGAAGAACAGTGGCTTGGTGCAGAAGGGAGAAAACAGGAAATTTAAGAAGCTTTCTCCCTTCCAAATGCAGACTACGCTATGTCCCTCCCTTCTATTTTTCTGCTAGTGATGGCAGTTTGGAGAATGTCAGCCCCTCTGTGTCAGTAATGCAGTGCTGGTGGGGAAAATCATGGAAATGTTTCCGGTGGTGTATGTGTGAGTATGCTTTGATGAAACAAATCTGCTTTGTTTCTGTCTGAGAAAGATTTGGGGCTGATATTTGAGTCCTACGCTAAATTTTAGGTGTGGAAGAGTGTATGCATCTTCAGCTTAAACAATATTTCATTTTGAGATCTTCAGTCTCAGACAATAAATCTCAAAAGGTTTGTCCATCTTTTTTCTTAATAAGAGGAAGTTTGATTAGGACATTTGATTAGACACAATTCCTGCTCAAAAATATGCCCTCTGTTCCAACTAGTCACTATTATTTGCTTCAAAAATTACATAGCTGAGAAAACAATCAAAAGTATTGTCATATATAAAAGGCAGATGCCTATGTTTTGACAGCACTGACAATACAAACTGCATACCAATGTCCATTTATGCTGAGTGATTAAATCAGTGCAAACATTTAGCTGGTTACTGGCGATGGGTATGAGCTACAATGAAGCTGCAATGGAATGAGGATGGTTTCTGCACCTGTCAGTTGGTAGTCATCACCTGTGCCACTGTGACAGTTCGCCTGGTCATCATCACACTCATCTACAGGCTTGCCTTCGGAAACGGTAGGAACAGCAGTAGGAGCTGAAACAAAATCCAGTTGCTTGGTTAAAAAGTGTGCTGGAGAATCAACATGCAATTGGCACTTACATTTTGATGAGTACCATATGCTGTCATTGTGTGTCATTTTTGAGGAAAGGAGCAACTCTACTTTGCAGGTTAGTTAGTATTTCTTTGCAATGGGAAGTACCTGTTCTGCCTCCTGCCCTAGGGCACTCTGCTGTGTCTGAGCTCAAGGGCTGAGCGGAGCTGTGCAGCAAAGCCCTGGACTGGCTGATGAGTGCTTGTTCCTAAAAAACTGGAGTGAAGGTCTGGCAAAGCAGAATGGGAGTCTCAGGGAAGGGTAGAAAACCCATGATTTTATTGCATGGCCAAAGCACCAGTGAGTGGGCCTGTACCTAGCAGCAGGAGGGCTCCGTGCTCAAGGTGGTGATTCTGCAGCACCTGCCACACTGCCAAAGAAACCTCTCTGCAGAGCACGTACAAGAGAGGAAATGTCTGAAAAGAGTCCTGGTAACAGTGACAGGAAGGCAGTATGATGTAGAATCACTTTGTGCTCAATGAGATGATCTGGAAGAAGTTTCTTTTGTTTTTATTGAAGTTATAAATAAGTAAGACATCAATGATGTCAGTCATCCCTCCTGGCCACCTGCTTGCTTCTCACTGGTGATGACTTTCCGGTAGCTGCTCCATAACCAGTAAAATCTGACCTTCGTTATTACAATTAAGGTCTTGAGATTTGTGAAAGATGCCAGAAAATATATCTAAATCCCAGTGTCTGCAAAACATATCACATCTGGAAAATCGGGATACAGATACCTGGTGTTATGTTTAAGTTTTATGTTCTAAGTATAGTTCCCTGGCTTAAGATAACCAGACTGGGAACATGGTCCAGGCTTCGCCTGCTGTCTACTGTTATTTTCATTAACAATGCTTTACTGTATTATTAGCTGTACAATAATGCTTCTCTTCCTTGGATTCTTCTTTGTCCTTCTACTGCCCCTGGAGTCCACTGGCCACATAAGGTATTAAGCACTTGGACTCATAATGTCAGAAGGGATGGTAGTTTCTGAAGTAGCTATATTCTGGGGTGAAACAAGGAACCCAACCTATGCTTTACAGGTATAATCTAGCCCTAGTTCTTCTGCACACTTCTGTACCTGTTATGAATTATACAGAGTGTCTGTTCCCCATATCTCTTTAAAAACCCCTCTGGGAGCTCCCTCTAGCTTTCTACATCGAGTTGAGTTTCTTATCCCGATCTTCATGCCCCTGTATAGCCTCAAGCTTGCCTACATCCCTGCCATCATTTCATATAACCCCCCTGGGATGCTCTGAGCACACAAAGCTTCCCCTTGCTCATTACTGCTCGAGATCTGATTTCTACTCTTGTCTGTGCTTCTTTTCTCATTTCAGCTCCCGTCCTCCTCAGGAAATCTCAAGTAACTTCTCTTCATTCAACTCCCTCCTTAAGACACAGTTATACAATAAAGTTTTCTTATTCTGCTTCTCCCATAGGTGCTTTGAAATTGACCTTGCCTGTCCATGGGTGATCTACAGGTGAACTACCTTCAGAAGTGCACCATAGTGGGAAGATAAATAAAAGTAATGTGTCCCAGGGGAACATTATGCTCGATGCAGCAGTTTCCCCAAAATAAAAGGCATTTTGCCTAGTTAGGCTACTCTTTGGCTCCTCCATCTCCCTGAGTAACACATTCTTGTACGGTGGTCCATGGGCTCACTTCTTGATGTCTAGGTGGCTACAGGACGCCTGTGACAGGAGGACGTTACCCACAGGTTGTGAGTTTACACAGGGCAGGTGCTGAGTTTTCTTTTCTCTTTTCTGAGCAAGCAGCACAATAGTCTGCAGGAACTAAGAATTCCCACAGGAAATGAGGACTTCCTGCAGGAACTAAGAAGTATTTCCAACCTACCCACTTTCCGGGCCAAGTGAAAAACACACTTATTCAGTCTGGCCTTCACTAAAAAACAACACAGAACTTGGTAGTTCTCACAGAAAATACTTCCCACTTGTCTACCTTGGGAATGAAATGGTGAGAAAGAAATGGAGGCAGAACATTTGGTTTCATTCATCTTGGGAGCCTGTTCAACCACTTCTTTATGAGGTATCACACGAAACCCCCAATAATGTGTTTTGTTACTATATGTATTGTTAAGCTCTGTGATTTATAACCCATGCCACTGTAACATTATCCACCACATAAAAATGTGAAATTCATGTAGTTATCTGTAGTTATCTATGATGTTAAATAATTATTGTTTATATAACAAAAATCAAAGCATTATTATATCTCATGTCACAGCCCAAGGATAAATGTCTAAACTTTGCTTTTCCTGGTCTTTCATCTCTTGACATACTATTGCAAAATTAAAGCTTGGTATGGAACAAAGGGGACCTCCCTTTCTCCCCAGAAAGAAGAGCACAGACCCTAACCAGACAAGTAATCATTGTCTACCATACTGTCTGGTGCGACTTTCACAGTTTTTGAAGGAGCAAGAGGCATAATTGCTGTATTTAGTCCAACACACCCTCTGCATTCTCAGAAAACGTCTCTTCCTGGATTGTATCATTGTAACACAAAATATAAGTTCCTTTATTTTATAATACTAGCTCTATGCTTCTTGAAAGTATAATCATAAGGTTGCTTAAGGGAACAGAAAACCATGTGGCGAATATCACTGTGATTCAACAAAGGAATGGGAAAAAGAATAATATTTGTGCCTTGGGCATATTCAAATGTCTGCAGAGAAGGAACTGATTAGTCCAAGAAACAGCACTAATGGCAGTCACGGAAGCGAGAGTCCAACGTGCTGCCTGTACAGGAACAGCAGTGTTCAGCAGTAGTCCAAGTACAGAATGTATGTGTGAAAATAATAAAGTGCATTCATCTCTAGCAGAGCAATTACCTTCGAGTTCACAGCCCAGCAGCTCCATTCGCAGTCCCAGTCCTCCATGTGTGGCTCTCTCAGGATAGACACGGATGAATCTTGTCGATACAGGTTCAAAAGTCCGCAGTTCAGGTGTGTCGTAGTTGGTGTTTCCTTCAAAAGTCTGCAAAGCATAACAAATGCTACTTGTTAAAAAAGAAAAGATATTTTCAACATTTTCTTCATTCTCTAGCCTTTGAATTAGATGAGAAGTAGGCCAGATTCTAACCATTTAATAAGTGTCAGACTTCCCTGCCCTAAATGAGAACGGAAAATACAGTTTAAGCTTCTTGGAAAGGTAATGCATTTCATTTTTCATTTTTCTTTTCCTTTCTTTTTTTTTTTTTTTTTTTTCATAAACTCAGTAGCAACCAATCCATCAGGGTCATAACAAGAGCTGAGTGTTTAATGAGACATGTTTTTAAATGACGCTCTGATCTGGGGTTTAGCTGGGTGACATTTTCAACAGTTTTTAGGGAAAAAAAAATGACTGAGGTGAAGATCCTGTCACCTTTTAAGTGGTTACAATAATAATCCAACTATTCAAGAGAAAATTTCAATCTGATTTCCCCCAGTGACAGAGTTTCACAAGTTGCAGTTATTTCAAAAGGCATAAATTAAACTCCAGGAACAGTAGCTGCAAGAGTTCTTCCAGTGAGACTGCTATTGAATAAGAATAAAAAGAAAGAAAGAAAGAAGAAAGCTGCTTCCTGATAAAACTGCAATATAATCTAACGGGTAAGGCAGGTCAGTGAATGTACATTTCAGACAAAAATCTCTTGTCTGAGTTGCACTCTGGGTTCTTGAGCCATAATACAGCTCTCAATGGCATTTGTTTGATACTTTCAGCTTCTCCTGTCAGTGAAATTTTGCATATGGAACATGTTATAATTTGTACTTAATGCAACACCCTGGGTGCATCCATGGAGATAATCGGTCATGAGAATGAATTAAATGTACAAAGAAACAGTCCTTGCCATGAAGTGTTTGCGATCCAAGACAGGCAAACAGTTTTTTTTTTTTAGCCTATTTTATGGTAAAAAATAACTTCAGAAGATCTTATAAAGAATAAAGAACAATATATGAAAATACGTATAACGATGAAGTAAAAGTAAAATGTTTTCAACTTTATTTTCTATGAATTAGTTAAATAACAAATCATTAAAACTAACTTATATGAACTGTTTAGAAGTGCTGTTACTTCCAACACATAGCTATGAGGCCTGAAGCTTTCTTCTGGAAGAAACCACCACCTGTCTGTCTTCATTTTGAATTATAACAAAACCCAACCTGCAATAAACTCTTCCTATTGACCTGGGGGCAGAGAAAACAGAAGCCACGGGTAAAACAGGCTGCATTGTCCAAGACAGAAAAAAAAGCATAGGTAAAACCAATTGCTGCTTGTATTTTTAGTGCAGTCCTAAAAGCCTTGCTTGTTTTTGCTCTGCATCTGTATATAATGAACCAATGGTCCAAAATGCCTTCTGGCCATTGGTTAGAGTGTCAGTCACAAAAGCCAATGATGATGGGTGGCTATGACCAACTGTATTAAAAGAAATAATTTCTACATTAACGCTTCTGCTCCTATTTCCTAGGAATGACTTATCTCTAAGGTGTCTTCAAGGAGCACTGGCTGACCTGGTGTTCTGACAGTGCATAAAAGACAGTTGTCAAGAATTCACATGTAGATGGCCTGTCAGATCTAATTAACATGCAATTATATATTATTATATTTCAACAGCAATGTAGTGCAAATGATCAGAAAAGCTACCTACCATATGAGAAAGAATGAATGCCATTTTATGTGCAAAAAGTAGACAGACACATGTATCTGAGGAATCCTTGCTTCCTTTTTAATAGTAGTCTTAATAGCAACATATAATAATGAAAACTGTTTTATAAAAGACATCAATACTGGAGTACTGACACATAGACATTAGAATTCAATAGGCATCTAGAATTATATTGAATCATAATTATATTGAATCATTGTCCTTTGTAGTGCAGAGCTGCCTGTGATTCAATTTTGACTGTTCATTTAAAACACGCACTGATATTCTTTGTGGGGGAAGAGAAAAAAGTATACAGTAAAACTTCATTTTATGAGTGTCTTTTATATAGGGTATGTCACAAATCGCTTTACTTCTTGCATACTACTTGTACTGCAAAAACAAGTATAATAAATAATTGCTAAACAAGAGAGAATATAAATAAGCAAGAGGGAAAAAAAAAGTCTTCCTAATAGCTTTTTAAATCAAAATAAGTATGGCAGAGAAATTTAAAAAGGTTGTTCCAGATGGCAGGATATTCTGTTTCTTGTGCAAGACATGACCAGAAGAGGTGTGAAAAAAAAAAAGGTCATCAGTCGGTAAGTGGAAGTAGGAAAAAAGTATGGAAGACAAAGATGAATGTACTGAGCAAGCTTGAGCAAGACTTTGGAGAACAAATACCAGCTGGATTTTGAAATAAGTATGGAGTTCTGCATGGTTGTTTGAGGATCTGAGTGGTGTTCACTTCTCTGTGTGCTTGATAGAGGCTAAAGGGGAAACATTCTGCACAGACAAAAACAGTAGAAAGTGGAAAAAGAGGAAAGAGTTATGGTAGTCCTATGGAAGTAGCTGCAGGTATGGATGACAAGGTTCCATTGAGGACCAAGGTGATGTTTCATCCTTTGGACACACTCTGTTTTTACATTTAGCTTGTCATTGTTCTTTCTTTTCCTAACGTGCAGTTGTTTGTTTATTGAAAGTCAAGACTTTAACCAAGTGAAACGATGTGTTTCATTTCATAAAACAGGGCTGTTTCTAATCCATGTTCCTGCTGTGACTCATTATAGCATTCTGTCCCATCCAGCTCCACTTACATTCAAAAATACTACATTCCAGTATTAACATTTTAAATCCCTTAGACTCCCAAATCATAGGATTTATCTAATTCTCTTTAAAGAAAATTTGTGCTTTGGAGTAAAGTTTATTAAAAGTCTTGAATTTTGGGGAAGGATTATAATTAGGCGACAAGAGATTTGAATTCCAGCCCTCCTAGTTCCATTAATCTTTGAAAGTTAATTTCTGGTAGTGATGAAAGCTGAGGATGGGCTCAGTGTGTTAGTTAGCACTCTAGTTTTCTTGTCAAACCGTTAACTTCTGACAATGATGGCAAGTGCTTGTATTAGAAAACAGAAAGCCATGCAGCAGACGGCGCACTGCTTTGAAAGCATATGGCATTATTTTTTTCCCTCATTGAGCCGCAGTGTAGAAGTACATGTCAAAACAACATCTATTTTAGAAAGAAAATGGTTAGATCCCATTGTTGATTTACACTCTCTTCACACTTTATGATGAAGTCAAAACTCATGGTAACAAGAGAAAGGAGCTGACTGCAAAGGCTGAATTCATTTAGTTTTAATCCCCAAAACAAATGATGAAAAGTGATGAGAAGTGAGAAAATGCAGACATATTCAGTGAGATTAAAACAGGAGAGAATGAAGTCCAATATTTACCAAATGTGCCTGGAAAAGCTACATCCATGAGCCCACTCAGCTTTTCCTTTAAAGAAACATAGGTTTGCCCAATTGAAGTCTCTATAGCAAAACAGCTTTTACATTTAATTTCCAGACTGACACAGCTAAGATATGGAACAACTCTCAAGGTTTCCGTCTGCCAAGCACCGTACTGATTTGCCTTTTGAGGGCACATTTCTGGTGGATCACATTCCCTGATCTTCCCAGTACTGCAGCAGTTCAGTTCCTGAACAGTTCTGTGTGCCCACTGCTTCCCTCAAGGGAAAGGAAGGACTGAGAAAGGGTTGTGACTCTCAAGGCAAAAATACACTTGGTTGAGCAACAATAGCAAAAGTAGATGGAAAATAATGAATGGGATTTGGGGTCAATTTTCTAAACAGTACATTTTATTGTCCTGAAGAGCATACATTCAAAGACAAAGCGAAGTAGGTACGTTCCCAGAAGCTTTTCTGGAGAATACTCATATTCTTTTTCCTGTCATTTAACCCAGCAATTTATTTGACCCTTCCCTGTAAATGCCTTGCACTTTTTGCTTGATCCTACAAACCAGCTTCCCTTTATTCCCAATCACGCACCAAGATTCTTCACTCGTAATAATACAATAGTACTTTCCACCTATGATGGGATAATGTCAAAAACGACATCACTCTTGCAGTGCGACTTAGATCAGACTATCATGGAGAGCCTGTGAAGCTCTCAAAGCAGCCTACAGGCAGTTCAGAAATCCAACAGGTACCCCATTGAGTTAAATAACACCATCCTCATTCAGCTGCTCAGAAAAAAAAAAGAAGCAGATGAAAAGTAATTCTGTGTCTCAAATAAGCCCACTCACAGAAAACTGCAGATGGAACTCCACTTTTTTGGTAGTGCTGGATATTACTGTTACATGGGATTTTGGAGTAACCTAGGGGCTGAAGAGGTGCATCACCCTTGGCAGAAGTAATCTTCTGAACTAGCCGCTGAATACATGAAACCTTTGCCAGAGTGGTTAATTTCCTGAGATCAGCTCCTGCACTCATTTTACCACTACCACAGCACCCCTTCAGTATTTTTGTCCTACAAACCCTCCTGTTTAGCTTCATTCTAATGTGCCGTTGTGCCTTTCCAAGATCAGAGATAAAGGTATGAAAATAAATATGAGTTCCTCCCCATGCAGAGCAATCCTCCTTACCTTTATCTTTTTCTTGCTAGAATCCATGATCATTTTCCAATCTGATCCATTGTTGCTGTAGCCGATTTTGAATTTTTTCATGAATACTTTGTTTTCTCGGTGCTTGCCTCCTTGGACAATTATGCCCCTCACCTTTTTTTCTTCGCCAAGGTCTATTTGAAGCCATTCATTTGTATATGGATGAGTAGTTGGTGGCAGCGCCCAACCTGAACGGCTTGTTATGAGGCGAGCATTTTCTGGGATCCAGTTTCGATCAACTTGAGTAGATGCAGTAATTTGAGAGTCAGGAATGAGCCCAGACACCATACCCAGCATCCCAGAGCAAGGATAATCTACAAAGAAAAAAAAAAACAAACAAAAAAAAACCAATGAACTAAATAGTTAATCTGAACAAACACCAAAACAGAAACAGGACATATCAATCATTTCAACTCTCATAAGCAATTTCTTATTTCTTTCTTATATCGAAAATAATCTTTTTGGGTTTGTATATAATTTTTATTTGTTCAAACTTGCACATCCTAGTTTTGGCAGGAAATGGAAGTACCAAAATACCACAAGTATTTCTGTCTTGATGGGAACCAAAAGGATCAGAAAATCTTATTCTATTCTTGTTTTCTATTCTTCTTGCTAAGCCAAAGAGTGCAGGGTCACATCTGAATTTGTGAATATTTCCCTAGGGAAAATTTCCCAAATCAGCCATAACCCTGTTGCAGATTACTTATTTCTTATGATGTTGGAAATGGAAATCTTTTATATATTCTATAAAATACAGTTTATTGTAGAACCTGTATTTTTCTATTGCATTTCTTTGGTCTCAGGCATTTTCAAAGGACACATAAGATAAATAATTACTTCTGTTATAGTCCCAGATAAATATAAGTCAAAAGTAGGAAAAGCTACTAACAAGGAATGAAGATTTCCAATATAGACTGTAATACCAGTTCTGCTGATTTTACCTTCATCTAATCTGGAAAGATTTCATAGATTTACTTGGAATTTTATAACTCTGTATTCATTAATCTTATGTTCCTACTCTACGGAGGTCAGTCCTAAGAAACATTTTGAAGAAAGACCTTAAGGAAAGAAAAATCCACAGAACTATTAAAAATTAGTGCCAGTAAACTGTATTAAGTACTATAAAATGGCACATTTTTTTAGAAAAATCAGATTTATAAAAATACTCAATCATTAACGTTTACTTTAATATGCACCTTGTAAATGGTCTTATAGAAGATTATTTTTACTTTACATATAAAATGTTGTCTTGGTTGTGTCTATTTTTTTTGAAGATAGCATTTTCATGGTAGTGAACACCTTTTGCTGTTAGCTCAGAAAGTACTTTGGGCAGTTATTTGGGTAGGTGTCTGTGTGATATAAAGGGATTACATTCCAAGAAGTGAGCACCAGTGAGCACCTGGGTTTATATGTCTAGATGCTGGAATAGGCTTCAGATCTCAGGGTTTGTACCTTGCAGTGTTATATGTATATGAAATCTGCTGAGATCAAACTACAAATAGCAGTCGTGAGAGAGAGGGACGGGAGAGTAAAGAAGGGAAAACAGGAGGTGAATTTGGAAAATAGCTGTGTATCTCAGGTAATTTGCATGGATCCGTAAAAAAAACACAACATGAAAAGTAATTGCACTTTATTTATTAAACTTCTTAAAGCCAAACACTTAAAAGAGAATGCTAGAACAACATTAAGATAACACTGGATGTTTGTGTCGGGTTTTCTTTCTCAGTTTGTTTACATATCTACATTCAGACCACAGTGGAAATAGTGAAGATGCATTTCAGTAATAAAAATAAAAAATGCAGCATAGGCACAAGAAGTTCCTTTGTTTTTAAAATCCTTCCCAAGACCTACCTGTTATCTTGCAGCCATACACTTCAAATCTCAGCGATACTCCGTTTTCCCAAGTCACAGGTCTAATTCGCACAAACCGTGTTAAAACTGGTTTGGCAAACGGTCTGTAAACAACATCAGTGGGATTGCTATTCCCTTGAAACACCTTTGTGTGGAAAGAAAAAGTATATATATGTTAGGCTTTCTTTTAAATGGTGTTTATAATTCTGTGCTTTACAGATACTAGTGACACAAGGTCTAGCCAGGATTATTTTTGTGGGGGATGAGACAAAAGACTTACATGGAGAGCTATCTCATTAAACTGCTAACACAATGTTGCAGAAAAATAAGCTTTCCTTTGGGAGGAAAAAGATGGTCAATTATATTAAAAAAATATTTGCCACCTGCCACATCCCATAGCACACCATAATGCTGCAGAGCAGACCAGGGGAGCTCAGGGCCACCAGGAGAGCAGGATCCCCCCCTGAACACAGCAAGGCTCTGTCCACTCCCTGCCAATGTTGATGTATTCCTAATACCTAGATCTATACGCAGCTCTTTTCGTATCAAGGATTGCCATGTCCTGGAATAGTCCCTCACTGCCCAATTAGGAGAGTTTTATTCCTTGCACACTCACAGAATGATGCAAAAAACTACAAAACCTCACGCCCAAGTTAAAGGTTTGGATTTCAGTTAGACCATGTAAAAATCCCTGTATGGAGTTAAGCTAAAAACACATATTGTTTTGCTGTCCTTGGACATAAGTGTTTTTCAGAGCGTGTTGTGCAACCCTCGCTCTGTTAACCTTCTGTCTTTAAATCCTTTAACAAACACTCAGCCTTTCTATCTCCTTGCATACTGCAATGGAAGTCTATTTACAAGCTATATAGAGGGTTCTAAGATTTTCTCCGAGTCCCCTGAGGCTAACGGGCAGATCAGATGAACAATGAGACTTCCACAAGAAGAGACAGGATTGTGCTGTGCTTTCATGTCGAGGATCCTGCTAACACACTCCTTCCTAGCAGAGCCAAAACCTTGCAATGTTCTAGTCCAAAGAAGGTGATTCAGCTTCCTGCTTCTTTCTCACATAGAGGGAACTGACTTCCTGTTGTTTGCCAGGGACAGGGGCCTCTGGCCTTTTATGGGATATTCTTCAATTTCTTACATACGGTGTCTACTTTCCTGTTTGTTACTTGCAATAACTGCGCTAATTTGCAGTGGAGGCCAGCAGCACACAGCTGCCAGCTCATCAGGACTGGTAATTTCTTAAATAATTTAATAATTTAATATTGGAGTTTCATACCCAGCAAGAGATTTTAAATGAATCTACATTTCTTTTCAGCAATTATTATTTTTTCTTTCTCTGAAGGACATGCTACCATTCTCGAGGTGTGCCTCTGGCCAAGGCAGTGAGTCTCCCTAATGCACACAGCTCCTGATGAGTACACAGCTCGCTGAGGCTTCCTTCAGGACATTGGTGGCTGCCTGTCATTTTTTTCATAGCCAAGTCTCCTTAACTTTTGATTTGTGTAAAGATACTAGAGGGAGACCGGTTGTACAGTTGTTTTTTTTTTTTTTTTTTTTTTTTTTTTTTTTTTTTAATAAACCCTTTGAACAAATACAAGACATTTAGTTCAGTTCTCTGTGAATTAAAGACAGCACATACAATGGAAACTCATGTAAAATACACTCTTGGAGAGTTTACAAATTGAAGCTGATAATGAAAATCGGGCATGGTCTGAATTTGAAAGAGGCATTTGTTCAGATTACGGGAACCAGAGCCAGGAAACTCTGTGTCTTGTACGTGCTGTAGTGTTGGCTCCTCCTGTGACTTTGGGTAAGTCAGATATTGTACTTTTACAAATCATTACATAGTGCCCACAGTGAGGCATGTGACTTTCTAAAGTTCCTTCTCAACTGGAAAACCAGGATAACACCTGTCAAAGAGAGGCTTTCAGGATTCCTTGTTATTATTATTATTTGGTTTATTTGTGTACTAAGTGTTTCAAAGAAGAAAGATGAACACACTGATCACTGCTACCATTTTGACTAGATAAGTGTAGCAGCCTTGGCATAGCACTTACAGATAAGTAAGGGACAAACCAGTAACCAAATATTTACAGCTAGGTATGGTTACACTGACAACTTAATATTACACAGCCATGCTGAGTCCTTGCAGAAGAGCCACAAAAAAGCTCTTTTGAAGAGAGTCAGTACAAAACATTTCCAGTTTCATCAGCTTCTGGCAGTTGCTGGAGATGCTGCCCCTGGGTATGTCCCAGGTGAGGCAGGAAGGGAGGCACAGC
The DNA here is from genome assembly GCF_009819795.1 of Aythya fuligula. Lineage (NCBI taxonomy): Eukaryota > Metazoa > Chordata > Aves > Anseriformes > Anatidae > Aythya > Aythya fuligula. The sequence continues at coordinate 15,384,195 of NC_045560.1, read as the reverse complement.
CTCACTGGGACTATTCATGTGAGAGCTGGAGCAGAACTGACTTCTCAGTAACGAGCTTTATGCTCGTGGTAGCGGATAATGAAGATTTTTCTCATGAGTGTCTAAAGCTGTTTGATTGGGAGGTCACAAGGAGCAAATGCGCTGATAAACGGAAAGGTGATAAAAATCTATAAGGATGGAAAGGTATGCCTAATTATCTGCCTACATGACCTCCACCACTGAAATGCTTAGAAGTCTTACAAATTACTAATGACTTGGTAGCACTCCTGCAAGGCAGCAGGGCTATGCTGAGGTACTGAAACAGCACATATCCAGAGCTTTGCAGCAGATAAGGGTCCTATATTTTAAAAAGTTCCCCCATATTGTTTTCTCAAGGTCACATAGGAAATCTCTAGCAAACTGGGAAACAGCAGCACACTCCAGGGAAATGAGCCAAACCACTCCAATTCTGATGGCTACAGTGGGTGATGAAGCACCTTTTCGGCTGCTTGAGGCTGCCCACAAACAATTTCTGTGGTCCATCTCTATTGAGACAATTTCTGTCTTTTAGGTTTGGGATACTGTGAACCTTCATCATGCTGATTAAACATTTATTTTATATATTTATTTATTTAGAACAGATAGTAACTAAGGAGTTCAATAGCCTATTTCTTGGCCAAAGAGAGGTAAAAGAGAAAAGACTTACAACAGGCTTGTTTCCCTCCTTAAGTGTAATCCAGTCTTCTCCATTGGAGCTGACGTCCACACGGTATGTTTTCAGGTAATATTCTTTCTTTGTTTCTTTAGAGATAGCTCCTTGGGTCCCAATTCCAGAGACGAAGCGGAGAAGGCTTAGATCCACCTGTGGTAATGAACAAATGGGGATGTGAGGACAATCAGTTTAGAGAACAGCAGTACTGCAGAAGTGACCCCACAAGCCCCACATGTTTTACAGAGATAATAAAGATTTTTATAAGGAAAATTGCAGCATACTGTTGACAATAACATGGTCATAGCCTCTTCTTTTGCTAATAGTGTCTCACAGGAGACAGAAACATTTGCCTGATCACTCAGGGGTGTTACCCACATGCCAGAGAATTATTTTTGTTCTGTGAGGTAGGAACCAGAAAACCCATCAGTGCCACTGGGAACCACTACACTGCAGACTAGTTACTCGTGAAGTTCCTCAAGGACCAGTCTGGTGAGCAATCTTCTTTAATACTTTCATTAACTATCTTGCATAGATGCTAATGAAATTTGCTGAGGACACAATGCTTCCAGGCATTGCCAATACAGAGGAGAGTAAAGCAGTGAGAGCTGAATGACCCTGAGGATTGGAGTATTAGAAATGGGATGAAATTTAATAGTACAATATCAAAGCCATGCACTTAGGGAATGATAACAAGAATTCTGTTGAAACCCAGGAGCTCATCACTTGCAAACAGACAGGGAGAAAAGAAACCCATAGTGTATTACTTAGACACAAGATAATTATGAATCACGGTGTAATTTTGTAGGGGAAAAGGCAAATGTAGCTTATACTGCATGAGGTATTTGCAGAAAAAAAAAGAAGGTAGCACTAAAACAAGTGCAATAATTCTCTTCCAACTGACAACTGTAGTGAACTTCAGTCATTAGAAAACACTGGCATTTTGAACTTGCTGGAGAAATGGAGGCTATGATGTACACATGAATGCATGTTGGAGGCTTTCTGGAAAATTCAAAAAATCAAAATTTTTTTTAATCGATTTAGGTTAACTCCCCCTCATTCTCCTCCTTAAATTATTTGCAATACAGATCTGTTTCCTCATCTAGTTCATCTCATGGCATCATGGAAGTTGAACTGGGAGGATGATGCTGGGTGCCAGAGCATGGCTACCAAAGTCAGCTCTACTAGCAAAAGAAGCCTTTGTCCCAGCTGCCAAATGGCTGAAACTAGGCATTAAACTTTCTCACTGCCTGGTCAATAACCACAACTATGAAACACCTGCCATTTCCTTACTTCCTTTCTTTAGCCATAACAACAAACCAATTAAAATCAAATTAATTGCTCTGCCTTCTCCACAGCTAGAATATCTCTTTGTTTCCTAAAACAAACCATTTAATTTCAACACAAAATTACACTGTTCACAAATTATTAATCAAAGCAATTAATTTGCCTCAACTTCAGTTGTCCATACTTTAGTAGCACAATAATAGGTTGAATTAGCCCTTCACATGTAAATGTCCAATGAATGTCTCAGGCCTTCTCATTATTTCCAAAGCATGCAGGATGCAGCATATAGGTCCCCTGTGTCCCACAGGCATCCTTTTTCCTGGATGTATGTCATATATCCAAAGGCGCTGGAGCAGTTAAATCAACATGCTCTGCATTCTCTTTCAGAAGGCTGAAGGAAGTGCTACTGAGGACAGGCTGGCTGCTTTCTCAATGCCCATGTCATATACAAGTCATTTTGAAGTCTTCCAACACAAGAATAGGAGCCTTGTGTGTGACAGATAGAACTGGCTTTCAGCACAAAGCTGCTGCCCCTGCCTCAGATTTTAAAGCTGGTAAAGTCTATATGCAATATTTCAGCCTTGGTCTTCAGAGGTGAAATACTGCAACATTTTGTTTTGTCTTGGTTAAAAAAAAAAATAAATCCAGTCTTTAAAAAAAAATAATAAAATGGGAGCACTGCCTTACAAAAACAATCAAGTGATTTAAAGTAACTGGAGAGTCTCAGATGTTAGATTGTTGCAATCTGAAAGTTAATGGGGGAATCTGGGCATCATTGCACTGAGCAATCTCAGCTTAACTTCAAATGCTCTCCAAACTGTACTCTGCTGATTGTAAAGTGTGCTGCGCTGAGTTATGTCCAATACCACATTCACTTCCAGGCTGAAGTGCACTTGAAAATCTGGAAGTCTGAGGGAGTGCAGAGCTAAGTTATTTAAATGATCTGCTTCTCTTACAATTTGAAACAGCTCTTCAGTTTTGAAATGATTAGGGTCCCAAGCCTGTACTGTTCCAACTGATTTGAAATGATTCTAGTAGGGGCTTTTTAATATACAGTAAGTACTTCATTGTGAATAAAGTCAAGCAATGGCCTATTGCAAGAGTTCTAGACATCTGAGGACAAGTTAAAATTTAACATGGGGTTTCCAGGGGAAGATTTGATTAACTGATGCCTGAACAGACAAAACAGCTACTGGTCACTGACTGTTCAGACACCTCAGGCTTGTCCCATCAAAGAACTTCAGGCGCCCAAATTTTGCTCAGACCCAGGCACCGATATTCAATACACCCCCTTAAATCTTGGGGCACTGAAAATCCTAAAACACTTTAATCTAAAAAAACCCTGTCAGAATTCAAAAGGTAGGCAGAAATTCTCCTGCAGAAATTAACAGTTTACTTGGAGAAAGAGATTCTGAGCAGGCCTCCTTTTTTTTTTTTTTTTTTTTTTTGCCTACAGGTAGGGAAGAGGCAATTCGTGCTCCTGGCCCTGGTAACTGTGAAATACAATGTAAGAGGAGGGCATCTCCTGTCATTAGGAAGAACATTTCTTCATGCAGAACTGCTCTCTCCAGATCAGCAAATCTTCAGGTACTTCATGAAAACAGTAGCAATGTCAACAACAGCCCTGACTCACCTATGGCAGGTGGCTGGAGCGTTTAACTGCCTGCTGCAGCTTCAAATACCTTGCAAAGGCAAGCTGCAGCCCTGGACCTGCTGCATGCATAGGGATGTTTGCTCACAAGTTGATAGAGGAAAAAGAATCACATTTCTCCATCACTGTTTTGTGAGTGAGGGACAGTGCATATAGAAAAGGTGGGGTTAAGCAGCTGGGAAGCAGAAGGGTTGGAATTAGTACTAGCTTGGTCTCAGCACGGAGGTCCAGAGGAGAGGTAGAGCTTAAGGCATTTTCATCCCTTTGGCTGTTCTTCACTCTGGCCTCCAGAGTAATTGCTCCTCTCCAGGTGCATAAAAACAGAATTGCAATGCTGAGCACCTCTCTGTAGTGCCTAAGTGTGTTTGTGAATCAAGTTCTAAATTTACCAATCTTCTTCTCTAAGTAAGGGGATAGAAATAAATTATGTAGAAGACTACCTTGGAAACTGCATGAAACATCTTAAAGAAGCTGTTAAACTCATCTTCATTAATCACTTTGTGATGATTTTTTTTAACTTTACCTTTTGTAAAATGCAAAATTGTGCATAGAGTACACAATTTAAATGTCATGGGGACTGCTCAGGGTTGGAGCTCAACCATGTCAACTGCTAATAATGAGTGGAATCTGAAAGTACCGAAATATAACAGAGGTAAGACACAGCTCTTCTGTACCTTTATCCTCAGGAACCACTGCAGGGTGGTAGCTAGTAGTTCTAGTACAGATGTGTCACCAAATGGTTAGGAACTCCTATGCTTTTTGGAGACTTTTGCTTCCTGAGTCATTAAATTTCCAGTCAGCTTAGTATGTCCTCTCAACAGAGGCCTCCAAGTGTTTACATGACCAGAGGTAAACCATTTTTCTCAGATCCAGTTGCTGCCAGCCAAGACATTAATATGAATCCTTAACAGCTAGCTTTTTGTTTTGGACTTCTTGTCCTTTTTGTGTCAAGAACTTGTGTTTCATGTAAAAATGAGCTGCAGAGAGATATGCTGATGAAACACAGTACTTTTGAAGATGAACATCAAATGCATTTCCCTGCAATTATTTGACATTGAACTTTCTGCACGTATGATAAACAAACATCTGGTATTTATTTTACAGGATGCAAACGATTTTGTAAGTTATTGCATGCTGTATTGCTGTGATCAAGATAGGCAGCTGTCTCCAAGCCTGAAATCATGACATTTCGTTTCCATGACCAGAATTTTAGCTTTAACTAACTGTAGTACACTGACACTTTTTCAAAATTTTGCTCGCCTTCATTCAGACTAAAAAGCATCTCCCTTCTGGAAAATGGAGCCTTAGGGCCTTATCCAACAAATTGCCTGTGTTGCGATGTGACCACCTTTATTGGTAAGTACAAGATTGGGAGCAGACCTGCCTAAAGGAATGAGCCTCGAACTTACAAGAAATGAAGAATATCTCAAGTGTGTATTTTTTTTTTCCCAGGAGAGAAATGTTCATGTAAAAAAGCCCCAGTTGTTCCTCTTTCTAAAATCAATTTATTTCCTGTGAAATCATATTGCAAGACAGTAGTGGTTTCTATATATGAATTATTTCCCCAGTATTTATTCTGCAATATCTTTTAGCATCCAGGAAAAATATTTTTATTGCTGTCTTACTGTCTCCAAAAAATGTGGGTGGGTGACACATTTGTAAGACATAGATATGCAAGGGGTGGCATGCACATTTGATTTGAGAGCAGTTAAGGAGAAGGAAAACGAATAACATTTAGCTCTGCACAATATATCATGTAGCAAGTCTTCGCAAACTGCTGGTTAACGAACAGCACACAACATGCATGACATGAAATGAATATTGCTTCTCCCTGTTGTCATACATAACCATGCCATTGTATGGAAGTCCTTATTTTCAGAATGAAAATCTGCCTTGCTAAATAAAATACAGTCATTGAGGGAGCTGTAGCAAGGGAGCAGTTTCACAAGCTTTTAACACTCCTACTGTAGGTCTGCTCAACAGCCTGAGAAAATAAAGGACAAAGCGCTGGAGTTTGATTAACAACAGGAAGCTTTTTGTTGTGGGCATCTCTTGTGGCTTGAAAAGCTGTATAATCCATCACTTGACACAACACACCAAAGTAAATATTTTTAAAGAACTGTGTCATTTCCCTAGATAGCATACAGTGCTCTGAGTTAGATTAACTGTTGTGATGCTTCACTGTTCTTCTGTCAAATATTTTAATTAAGGAAGATCTGATCTTTTTCATTAGTTAAGCCCATATTTTTTATTAGATGTTGCTGCTGTTTTGACCAATCACATTCTCCCTTGATGTATACAAAACTATCACTTAATTCTTTTATTGATCAAGCTTGAAGTAATAAAGATTATAAAGCTAAATAAAAATGGCACAGTCTCTAGTCGAAATTCTGAAAGGAGTTTTGTTAATTTGGTTGGAAAATTACTTCCAAAAGTCTTCATCCTTGAAATAAGTCATCACTACAAGAGCACAACTCCTTGATTAATGACAGGGTGTAAATATTCATCCTGAGTTTAAGTGAAAGTAGTTAAATCTATAAACCATCTCAGACTTTTGTGCAAGATTCTCAGTGTTATTTGTGACAGCTCCATAAACAAAGAAAGATGAAAATAATGCTGTTAGTAGGATCTCTCCTGAGTCACTGAAGTCTTTCTCATCGACCTTGACAGCAACATACTGAAAGCCCCAGAAGAGAAAGCAGCTAATCACACGCTCAACTTCTAGCCTGTGCTAAACAACTGCCCTCAGTCAGTATGCTTTACTGAACTGATGCTTATGTGACTTGGCAAAAATGGGAAGGTATGAAAGCAAAGATGAACAAATATTCTTGCCAAAGAAATAGGAACGCTTGGCAGCGAAAAGGAAATGAACTTTCTTTAGCAGTTGAAATATTCCTCGCACTCTTTGCCCTCTGCCCAAATGCTTTTCTGCAGCAGAAAAAACGTGAGCGTAAAGATTCCCTGTCTGAAAACAAAGAATTGATTCAAGGCAGGCTATCGCATTGAGATACCGATGCTGGGATTACAGTATTGAGTTCAGTGATTTCATTTATTCATTTATTTATTTATTTTTGCAGAGGCAGATCAGCCAGTTTTTCCAAGAGAATATTCAAGATAGGCATGAAAACGTATGACTGACAGACATAAAAGAACCTGGGTCATCAGTATGGGGCTGGCTGAAGAAAGAAAATATGCAGAAAGTATAAGAAAAATGAAATCCAGAAACAAAAAGGAAAAAAAAAAAGACAAGAAAAAATGAAAGAAAAGGCCTCTGTGTCTCTGACAGAGAAAAGATAATGCTTGTGTGGGCTGTATTGCATCTGGATTCATGGCACATTCTCCCACTTTTATGTTAATTTTTTTTTTGCATAAATCAGAAGCAACTAATTAAAAAAGAAATATTTAATTCTGACATGTTCTTTGAACTGGTGTTCCATCTGGTTCTGTTTGAATAGTAAAATCTGCTGTAGTTGTAAAAATTGGCAAGCAGCACTCTGGTGAAGAGAAACAAAAGAGACTCAGTATAGCAGGTTAATACACTAGCATTTCAACTTGAGACATTTCCAGAATTCAGCAAACCAAATCGCTCCAGTATGGAAACTATAAAGATCAAATGCGAAAGAGAAATGCTGCAAGTGGGCTGAGAGAAGTGCTGCCACTGGTACACATTAGCTCTGCATGATATTTTTAGTGTGAGGCTTTGAAGGAGTTGGGTGTAGAAGTTCAGGCAATGCCCTGTTCCCCTGGAAGGGGATAACAGTACTGTGTGAAACACAGCCGGTGCCCATGCAGTGGCAGGGAGCGATCCTGCCGCTGTTCATTCATTCCCAAGCTCCACCTTATGCATCCTGGTAGGGCTCTGATGTGATGCGATCGTTATTCAGGAGGCTCAGAAAATACCTTCTTCTTAATTTATTTCTTACTTCAAAACTACTTAAAACCTGAACACCGAGATACAATAAACTCTGATAACAAAGAGAGGAAAATGTAATAGTATTGGGATTTCTATAGACTCTGGGATCTAAGTAATCAGCATCTTGTGCCATTCGAAACCTCTCTGTAGCAATGAAGAGAAAGGCTGATTAACTCCCAGTGCTTTAGAAAAAGATTGTTTTACATCTTGCAGGAGCATATCTTGCTGTGAAATATTACTTCTTTAAAATGAAAACCTTTGCTTCAGCACTACATTAACTTGCAAATGGATAACCTAAGACATTTACAATGACTTGGTCAAAAAAGGAGGAATGTGAATGGCCCCTTTCTCCAGCTAAGATACTTAGGAACCCTTGCTGAGCCATAAATGAGTCAGGAACGTAATACTTTTAATTAACGTTTTCTGAATACTTATTTGTAATTTACATTTAATTTTAAACCTGAGCTTAATCCTCTGATCTGGAATGAAGACAACTATTTAGTGCAGTTTGAATGTAACCTTCCCTAGTTTGTGTCAGAAACTATAGAAAAGGGAAACTCTATAGCAATACTTGCAGAACCACTCTTTTCTGAGAGAGGGACATAATTGTAGGACTTTTTTTCCCCCAAGTGTACTGAGCAACTAATGCACAAATGGGAAACAAGTAATCCAAAGCTTCTCTATCAGACTGCCTCACATGTGAATAACTGGGCTTTGGGTAGAAAACACTGAATTTTGCCTATGAAGTTCTCATGGAGCATTTTTTTCCCCAGCTGCTGTCTTGTTGAAGTCAGAGGGTACAGGCAGCAGGGCTAGATTTGAAATATGTTTTGTCATTTTAAATATAAATACAATATTACACATGCATACACACACAGAAATAACCTCTGCTTCTTCCAGTTTAGCAACATGCCTATGTTAATTGTGTAGGAAGCTCGGAAGCTCGGGTATGATGTGTTATGCAGAGTTAAACCTATCTCAGACTTTGATAGTGAAGACAGATCTGACTCTGTGATCACTGGATTCAGAGAAACTGCCACTGAAGTTGCTGGAATTTGCTATAAAGTCCAAACCTTGGGTTTTCTATAAAAGTAGCACCAAAATGTGGAAAAATGTCAGTGTGAGATTTAATACTTTTAAAGCCTAATTTCACTGGCAATTGGAATAGGTATATAACCTGTGTCACATAGAAATTTATGTATTTATTTTTTTTTTTGTGATCAGCTTTCTCATCTCAGAAAATCGGTGCAGTCTCTTTAAATCAGTCAGTCATCCACAGGAGTCTGCATTCATTTATTCTCTGTTAAATGGAACTGTCAGTTTTGTTGCACCAAAATTCGATTTTCTATTTCATACACATTGTGTATGATGATTTTAATTTACTACTGGGTCACCAAACAAGTCAACACTTTTTTAAAAAAATAGGAGTTTCTTCTACTTTCTAGAAAAATGTCAGGTAACTGCAGTTATATAGTGTGGTGAAGGCACTGTAAATGTTCAGGGAAAAATAAGTGATAGACTGTACATGCCAAGATCATCCTGTTTGGTGTTTCCCTCATAGCTTCAGATGTGGATGAAATCCTTCCGAGGTCGTGATTTGAAAGACCCACTCTTGAGCACGGTGCTTTTGTCCCATGCCGGAGGAGGATGGGGACAACAGAAGGGATGCTGCAGGCTGGTGACAACCAAGGCAACTTCCCCTCTGGTGCTAAAGCAGAGCAGGAGACTGCTTCCTCTCCAGTGCTGCCCTTCTCTCATCAAAGCATGCTCAAACTCCAGCTGCTGGGATCTCATTTTCAGGGTTTTGCTGGCCAAAGCAGGGTGCCTGGTTTGTGTCCTGCCTCTTTGTCTCTCTAAAAGTTGCTCTATCTCTGTCTATGTAAAGGGCAAAGCTATTGATTTTTAAGTGCTGTGGCTTTGTAAAATAAACACAGGATGTATTTTCTTAGTTAAGCATATCACAGAAAGGGGGAGCACCACTATGGACTGTTAATTTTTACAGCCTGATAACAGCATTTTAAAATTATTCTGTGCTCTGTCAGCCCTTCAGACCACAGTTTGAACTTAATAGTATTTGCAATGGAAGAGCTGCTGCTAAGGCTGAAAGCCACCTTAGTCCCTACTACAACCATCTATAACCTAAATATGACCCATTAAAATATGCCCTGGTTTTACATGCAATAGGACAAATTAATCTTTTCAGCGGCTTCAGAGGATCAACACCAGAAATGAATTTGGCCACAGTGTTCAACACAGGAGGCTGCAGAGAAGAGAAAGACCAGACTGCACAGGTACTGCTGGCTGCTGGAAGCTGTCTGTAAACAGAGCTCCTCCAAGGAGAAGCCAGTTGCTGCTGAAGACGGAGGAACCCAACCTCAGCTTAATGTTTGGTTCACTTTCTCTGCCAGTAGGCTTTGTTTATCAGACAGCTGTGAAGTTTACAGTGATGACTTTTTAAAGAGTTTTTTTTAAACACCTTGAACGAAAACATTAGAGGTGAAGCAGAATGGAAGTATTTCTCTGTTGAAATATACTTTTTTTTTTTTTTTACTTTTTATTTGTTTTGTTTTTTTTTTTTTTTTTTGTGGAAAGAAGACAAATTGCTGTCTGAAGGGCAGGCATTTACCACTTGTGAGAAATGTCATTTATCCTTCCACTTTACCTATTTTGTTACTGCTGTGAAAATGTCACCTAATGGGCAGAACAGAATTAAAGTGGGACAGAGAAGCAGAATAACACAAGGGCAGGGGAGGCAAATAATAACTCAGCAACAGAAAATCTGGAGCGTGGATGCCGGAATGGAGAAAGACCCACAGGACTCATGAACTCTTCAGCTTCATACTACTGTGCAGGTGTGGAAAGAGTGAATAAAAATGCACAACTGTCTCTGCAAAGCACTCAGCAGTGCACCTATCATCTCCAGCCTGGGGTCAGCCCCGTGAGAGCAGAGACCTTTAGCTCAGTAACAACTCTGCTTATTATAACATGCCTCAGCTGTGCGTTCCTACCCAAGACTGTGTTTCTACCGCTACCCTTAGTCATTTAACTTCTAGCCTTAAGCTCTGCCTTGCCTGCAGTTTGACACCTGCCCGGTCTTGTAGATTAATTTATTTCTGCTGGACACAGAAAAATCTCCTTTTGAGATACCTTCCCTCACTTCTGTACAAAGCACTGGCTGCGGTGGAGCAGATGTGTTGTGGTGCTGGGTGGGCAAGGCTGCCTCAGCCCACAGGGGGCCTGCAAAGCGTCCAGGAGAGAGCTCCCCTGCCAAGCACGATGGCACAAACAACTGATTTTTTTTTTTGGCCTGAAGGCAATTAAAAAAATCAGGAAATAATAACAAATGGTTTGAGTCAAGCTAAACACGTGAACCCGTTGAATGGGGGGAAAAAAAAAGAGGGAGAATAATCATACAGTTCTTAATATTTTTAAGTGGTTTTAATTTCTGTGAAATAAAGTAGAAGGAAAAGATCTTGTGATTAAAAACAAACAAGCAAACAAACAAACAAAAAACCAAAACAACACAACAAAACTATGTGGCATTTACTTTAAAAGCATATTTAAAGGTTTTCATTTCTTTCCCTCCTGGAACCAACTATTTAGCAAAAGTGAGACAAATTTACAAAATTATTTTCAGAGTTGCTGATTCAGTGCTTTTGCTGGACACATTTTTAATTTGCTATATCAGCTCTATAAGGCCATCTGTCTTGCAGCCATTGAAGGGATGTAGGGCTGGACTGGGAAGTGGATGCATAGGTAATTACAGAGTTATATACAAACTACTCAGATCTCTGCATAATGGATCCCCTGAAAGAACTGCAACTATTATAATGATTAGGCTGGTGGTGGAGGCTCAGAGGGGCTCTGCTTCTGCTGCTCTTCCATATGTTGCATGCAGGATTGCTCGAAGCCACATAGGACTCCCCTCTGTATTAGAGCTGATGCTGAAACATGTCAGTGGGATGTAGAGAGGATTTTCTTCTAAACTACACTTTGCACCTGCACTTCTGGAGCAATAACGCTGCCAACGGCTGCACACAGCTCTCTGAGCATCCCTTCAGCCTCCCCAGAGTGATAAATCTATGGCTGGGAACTTTCTGGTACTAAAATAGCTCTTAAAGCACTTTGAATAATCAAAAAAACCTTCATACTTTGTAGGGCCCTTTTATTTCTCCCTCTCCCTCTTGTCTAATTTCAGTACTTGCCTTTGTGAAACTCTACCATTGATTCCCATGTCACAGTAAATAAAGGTACGAATGTATCCTGCTGGGTCAATTAACCCCAGTTCTGCACTGTGTCACAGCCTGCACTGGCTGTGATTTCCAGAAAGGAATATTCTTTTGTCATTCTTTGCCCGTGTGCAAACGTATGTTAAGACCATAAGATAACTGTAACACTTTTCCACACAAAGCTAACTCTGCTTTTTGTAATTTCTGGAGTGCAGCTACGAACTGTAAAATGACATGAACCATGTGCACGTGTATTCTTAAGTGGTAGAGAAGACAAAGGACTGACAGTTTTTGTACTTTCATGTCAGTGTGCTCCCTAATGATGGGCAAGCCTTGCCACAAAGCCTCTGAACCTCAGTTCTTAGGCAGTCCTTCAAAGGCTACAAGAAGTGGGAGGCTGAGGTTTCCTAGGTTTCATGTTGTTCTATGCAGAAAGATGATGCTCTTCACTGCAATATCAGACTCCGAAAGAAGCAGAAATAATAAGAATAAAACCAAAAGACATTGTTGACTTGCATTTCCTTGAGCTTTCACGTGAAATATTTAGATAAGCTTGCTCAGTAAAGTTAACCTGAGCAGCTGCCTGATGTAAGAATAAACCTGTTAATAAAACAAATGTGCTGTGCAGCAGCAATGTATAAATACTGACTGCATTTTTAAGTGAATACCTGATAAGGAAATAAGCTATGACACAGATGAAAGGTCGAGACACCAAGTGATGAACTGCAATTATTTTCAGAAGTGCTGCAGGAATAAATCTGCTCTAATCTATATACCAGTTTACAGCAACTATGCATGCTCGTGGGTTTCACTTACAAAGGAGCAAATAACAGAGAAGGTAGGTTACCGCAAAAGTAAAGGAATGAAGACAAATGTGGAAGGAAAATTCCACCTCAGAGGTCCCACTCATTCTGGTGAAGCAGTGTATACATAGAAGTGTTTTAAATCAATGGAAGTATATTTTCCTTGCACGGGAGAGTTAGTGTTAAATAAACAACTGATATTTCAATCAGTGCAGGCAAGGGGATCTCCCAGGTTGCTTTGTGAGGAGGCCACTTCTTACCTCTCCCTGCCTGGCCCTTCTCCAGAGCCCTAACTGCCGCAAGATGCTGAGGGATAATTTTACACCAGGTCGGCTGATATTCCCAGGGGCGGCTAGGCTAGAGGTTTGCCCTGCAAGAGCCCTGGGTGCCAGAGGCACTGCTGTGGGGAGAGGTCCGGGTGGGCAGGAGGAGGCCAGGGGCAGCACACCAGATCTGCTTCCCCTGTGGACCTCCGACCCTGTGTCCACTTCATTCCAGATCTGTGCCCTGCCGGAAAACCCAGCAGTGCAAATTTGGGCTGAACAAGCCATTTCTGTCATATTAGCCAGGACACACAATATGGAGTTTATCTTACTCCATATTCCTGTGTCAGCAGCAGAATGGAAGATAATACCCAATCCAGAGTATAATGTCTATTTGTGTTAGCCCCCTGTTAACCTTTTTGAACAAATGTGAACTGGCAGAGTGTGTTTATACCAGATTAGTGCCTTTTGTCTTATGGCTGCAAAGTTTTGATCTGACACTCTGATACTAGGATTCTTAAAACTGAATAATTTATGGCTGTGTTGAACCTCAGCCATAATACAAACTGAGGATCTTGTACTATTAACAAACATGCTTTTTAAAAAAAAATTTTTTTTTTTTTTTTTTTTTTCTGGGCAAGCTGTAGGTCTTGTTCAGTGTTACAGGATGGAAGAAAAATTATGCCACCCAGAAACTATCATCCAGCTTGGTGGGAGTGCAAAGATTTGCGTTACATGCATTAGAAGAAACATTTTGATAGAAAGCATACAGACTGCAGTAAAAGTACCCAGAAGGTGTTGCTCCTTGCGGGTTTGAAAACCCACACCATTATGAGGATTGATGACAGCAGAGGTTCCCAGTGACCCTGGTAATAGGCAATCAGTTTCCCTTCAAAACCGCACGTACGTGGGTCTCAAGTGGCTCTGCCTTAAGGCACTCTCTGGATGGGCACCCCACAAGGATCCCTGCCTGTGAGAGCCACTGCCACCTCCCATCGGTGTGACCTGATGAAGCAAAGGCTTGCCATGCACAGCCAGCCATGGCTCCTGCTCAAGGGATTCAAAAGTGAGATGCAAAAAGTTTCCTAAATGCAAAGACTCTGCACGTTACTTTTTCAGATGCGTGTAAACGTGACTGCTGTTCTTAAATGCAAACATTAAATCTACTCTGTAAAAATGCAATTACTGCTGCCATGGCAGAAATCAGTCGTCCCTTTTGAAGGAATGCCTTGAAAATGCAATCATAAAATCCCTGCACATTATGGATTTCATTAACATTGTACTCCCCTAGGATTCCCAATTGCACAATAACAGCAGTTCTTTAAATTTTAAATACCACAGACAGGAACAGTTTCACTAAAACCAGATGTGAAACCCTTGCACTGGCCTTCTTACTGGTTCTAAGTACTGAAACTGGCTGGTAATTGATACCTATTAACATGTTTGTTGTTCAGATTACAGAAATGGAAACACTATACTATTTTTCCTGTGAAAGGATACGTTAATGAGGGACAATGACTTACACTGCAATGGCAGTTCCCTGCTCTTGATTAAATTAAAAGTCTGTTTTTATTTTTTTATTTTAAATTATGCTATTTCACACTGAAGGGCAGCTGAGTGTGGAAAACCTAAGTGTAATAAACAAGGACATTTAGCTTAAGTTTGAGGAGCTAATAACATCCCATATGACAATAAACTAACTTCATGCTTATTTTTGGCAACCCTTGCCTCGTGAATATCTTTATTCCATTAATATTAGAAAGTCCATAGACTTTATTAATGCGATTTTAAAGAAGAAATTCAATCTGGAGTGACTCTGGTTCTGATTATGGAGTCACTCCAAATCTAAAGTCAGTTGAGCAATTTTTAAAAGTATATTTGAGGTTAAAAATAAGAGAGAAGTTACTGTGCAGATTAATGGTGTGAGCACGTTATTGATATTTTGAATCTAAGCTTTGGCATTTATTTCAAAACAAGTAAGGAACGGAATGAACAGGCAACTTTCTTTTCACAGAGCCTGGCAGGCAGGCAACATTTAGATGCACCCAGGAGCTAGTACTTTGTCAGACACAAAGGAGAAACCCAGTTTTTCCACCAAAGAATGGATTTCATGTCCACAGATGGAATTCATGTAAATACATTGCTAACAGCAAGCCAACATTATTTTCCTAATTATTTTCAGTGAAATGGTCCAAAAGACGTCAACACCTCAAAGGAGACAATCATATCGCATGCCCTCTAGACGTCCTCTGTAGATACCAATCTCCCTTTGCTGATATGTAACTGAGGTTTTCTGTTTCTTTTGTCTTAGCAAAAACATTAACCTTGAAGGGAGGGCTAAAAGGAAAGGAAAGGAGACCTATAATATTTGCCCTATATAAGAAAAAAAATAAAATACACTAACAAAATTAGTATTTGGAGCTGAATTTTCAAGCTGTTTTGGTCATGTATAATTGTACATATCTCAAATATATATGCCCTAGTTGCATATGTGTCTTGGCAGTTTAAAGGCAGACGTTGCTACTTAACCAGCTGCAGTGTGTGTGCAGGTATGGAAACCCGCAAACGCGGAATGATCAATGAATAATGATATACATAAAAACTCTCTCAGACAATGGCATATAGGCAGAAATTTTCAAGTTAAAAGTTCCAGGTTTGCCACAGCTGTATCCTTCAGCCTCTTTTTTGCTACTGAATATTATCTTGAGCTCTTGCACTGTGCCACAAAAACTATTTAAGTAGTGCTGCACAAAAGCGTATACTTCACACAAATTACTAGTTTACAATAGCATACAGAACAAAACAGAACAAAGTGACCTCTGTCCTTCATATAAAAGTGCCTTCATCCTTTTAGAAAATATTACCATTTTTTTCAACGGGTAATTTCAGAGCATTTTATTATTTGCATGTCCTTGGTTGTTTGTCTGTAAGCTCTTATGGAGATGAACATCTGTTCCTGGGGATATTTGTACAGAGGAAACATGGGATTTCAATACTATATCCAGATACAAACTCACAGCACATGCTTACTGCCAGTGGCATCAAGCCTTTGTAGAAGATGGTGGTTCACGTGCTCAAGGACACTGCTACTGAGGTACCTGGTGATCTGAAGTGCTTCGCATCCATCTCAAGATTGTTGGTTAACTTTAATGGGGAAGTATCTAGAGCACATTTGGAGTCTTGAATTACTAGCATGGTTGTTGAATAGAACTATAATAATTAATTATAATAATTCATATTATCATCACACAAATTGAACAAGAGAGGAGTTAAGCCATTGTACCTTGTGAAAAGCCAGGGGATAGCAAGTCCCCAGACTAGCTTATCAATGTGGTTGCTTCTGCTACACAGATGATGAGTGGTAGGATGATGAGATGCTACACAGGATTAGTGGTAGGGATGATTAACAGTTCCTCTGCAACACATGTAAAGCACGCGTATACAATGCAATTAATCTTCAAGCAGGATTTTGTAGGCTCAGTCCTGCAAACAAGACCCAGCTCTGCAGTGGAGGCTGCTATAGCTTAGTTTCTCTGTTGTGAAGTCTGCCTCTGGGGTGCTTGTCTCCCCAGCATGGCTTCTAGGTAGTGGAGGAGATGTCCTAGTGCTAGAATACTCAGGGAAATGGTACATGCTGCCTTTCCCAAACTGGGCCTGGGTGAAGCAGGTGAGAGCTGTGGCATGACCAGGATAGCATACAATAAACCTCCAGCTTCTTGGCTGATGGAGTACCTGGAGGCAGCATAAAGCTGCTCAACATTTTGCTTGGTAATTGTTTCAGCCACTGAGCACCCTGGTTTGTGGCAGAACACAAAGGAGGCTGAGAAATTCCTGGGCAGGAGGCTTGAGGTACCCTCAGATGTTTTAAGTATAAACCACAGAGTAGCTTGGATTCTGTTATGTGTTTGTTATTAAAAAAGTTAATGGTTAAAAAAGGCCTTTGAAACTTTTTCTCAGAAAGATCTAGTTCTAAGTGAAAGGATTAAGCTATATATATACGTATGTAGTCATCATAACTTAATAAAGTTAATAAGCACATAGAACACATGAATGAGATTTGACTAGTTCTCTTGTTTTGATTATCCAGTCATAAATGCATAAGTGACAGCAGAATAGAAGGAAATAAAGAAAAAAGTGCCAGCCTTCTGACCATATGAAACACATGGACTTTGATTCTGCTGCATTCCAGCCTTTTTCTACATGCATTCCATAGATTTCAAGTGGCAATGATTAATAACAAGCCTAGCACTTAGATAAGGCTGGGGAGATTTTAACTTTTATTCCTAAGTAAGGAAAAAAAATCAGCAGAATTTTTTGCCACTCTGTAGCCTTATTAGGTCCATCATACACAATTACCAAGTTGCCAAAAGCTCAGGACGTGTAGGGGCCCCTAAACAGGACACATGAAATTTCCATTGTGTGCCAAGGATCAGAAATGAAAGATTTCCCCCACTTTCTTCCCTTTACTAACTACTACTCAACATGTTTTTAAGCTTTCTTGCAGACAGCAAACCTCACAGGAAAAACCTATGTGAACATTCTTATTGATGGCTAACGAGGCATTGTTTTTATATGTCAGTTAGTAATTTCCTACAGAAAACAACAGGAGCAGGAAAAAAGTTTCACATACATGAACAAACTTTCAATATCATTAATATGGATCTAATATGTTCAAGTCCTTCTCTTATTTTTTTTTGCCAAAATAAATAGAAACTAGAACACAACAAAGAAGTGTAAGTCAACCTACATAATCAAGATAAATCAGTATTTTTTGCCTAATGAAATTAATACTGGCCTGTTACTATAGATTACTATTTGCATACAGTAATTCATACAAACAATTTTTTCCTGTTCAGGAACCATGCACCATAATGCCTTGGAGCTGGTTACAATTAGCAAGCAACAAGCTTGAGCACAAGCAAGAACCCACGAAGTCTCTTCATGGGGGCACATGTTTGCAGGATTACTGCAAAGCCCAAGTCTTTCTAAAACAGCTGTGTTTAAGGACGTGGAAGAATAGCCACTGTACAGAGACAGGTAAACTCATCTCATGTGTGAGATATTCTAGAAGGGATTTAGGTCTTCTGAGGTGAAATCTGAGTGCATGAAAACACCATCCTGTATTAATGCTTAACTATAATCAGCTTGAGACATAGCACATGCTCAGTTTACTGGGACATTCCACTTTAAGTGCATGTTAAACTAATATTGACTTTTCCACTAAACCAAAATCTCTGTTATTTGTGCCCAGAAGACTGAAAAAACAATAGATGTAGGAAGCAGAAGAATTAATCTTCCTGACCTTTCCTTTTTTTTATACCTTTGGGAGTCAGTCTTTTTGTGTGTGTCTAATAAGGAATGTAAGCTATTCACTTGCAACGATTCTTAGATTATGTAGAAGTACTTTACTGTATTATTTTGCTCTTTCTTTTGCATTCTCCACGTTCAATAAAATTCCACAGGGTATTATTAATAATATATTTAAAGTATTATCTTTTTACCTGTATCCATTCCCTGGTAGAATCTTCCCCTGGGGTCCATCCATTTTCAGGGTAATTTAGCCGGGACCTTTCTGAAGACCAGATAGCACTGTACTGGGAGGAGACAGTGATTTGATCAGAGTGAATTTCTCCTGACTCCATACCTAGTGGTTCCATGCACTGGAAATCTGAAGAAAAATAAATTACCATCATTACTATGGTCAGCTTTTTGATGTAGACTTTGAATAATGAGAACATTTTCCTGCTTTGAATATGAATATCTAAAGAATTTATTTTTATGTGACTTTGAATTCTTTAGCAACTTTAAGTGAGGCAGTATGGTGCTTATGGTGTCATTCTTAATACTGTCATTCAAGTTGCCATGGCAATTCCTGCAATAATAATGCTATACAAATATTTTTAGCCCAGCATTGTTGCCATTTCAATACAGGACAATAGAATTCTCTTTTCTAGGGTAGCACACTCACTTCTGTAGATTCATAATATAAAACAATGTATGCTCAACTCATAATTATACACAAAGCCAGGAAAGACAAACTATAAGACTGTACAAAACAATTTTGTTTAGAACTATTTACTCCAGTACAAAAAGTGTAAGATGTTTTAAAAATTCAAGCTATTCTCTTTAGGTCCTGGACACCGCGAAGAAACAGATCAACTAAATTTGAATCTAGGTCAGAAGAGTATTGACACAAGGGAATTACCACCTCTTCTGTAATGTGCTGTATTTTAAATGAGTTGACCATCTCCATCCAATCTCTTTCTGTTGACATAAAAATTACCTAGATAATTTAGAGTCAATTGACAATCCAGTCAATATACTGAGTTCAGAGGCTGATAGGGCATGGAGTCTGAATTCTTTTCTCACTCTTCAAAAAGATATTACTACTGAAGCAGTAGAAGCCAGTGGCCTTAGATGGATTCTCAGAAACAGCTGCTTGTGGACCTCTGCCAGGGCAGAACATGTGGCTACACTTCAGTTTG
This sequence comes from Aythya fuligula, assembly GCF_009819795.1. NCBI lineage: Eukaryota > Metazoa > Chordata > Aves > Anseriformes > Anatidae > Aythya > Aythya fuligula. The sequence continues at coordinate 15,364,876 of NC_045560.1, read as the reverse complement.
GGAACTTCACCATACATTAGTATAAATCATTCCTTCACTGGTAGCTTAAGATAAAATGCCAGTGTGTGAAGTAGAGGCCCTGACATTTGGGTACATACTTGTTCTCAGCACACCTTGTCTGGCTCTGAGAGAAGTAGCTGTGTCTCTAACAGAGGGGTGGGTGCTTAGTTTTCAAGACCCCCTACTAGAAACTGCTGTCTGGATTCAGTACTAAGGTCAGGACTACCATTTCCATGTTACTATGGGAAGCCTGCTCTGCTGCTGCCTCTGATTCACCTCATCTGTTGAGCAAATGCAATTGCGAGCTTTGAGAGCTACAGCTCACTGCTTCTGTGCATTGGACCTAAAGAGGAGGAGAGTAGAAAGCATTCTGTAAAGTGTGAAAGTGAAAATTGACTTAGCCTTGGAGACTAATTTGTAGTTAAGGTGCTCCATAACAGAATTATCAAGCTTGCTGAAAAAAATGCATTTCCTGTGTTCCACCTATTTCCCCATTTCCCTGCTGCTTCAGTGTAGTAGGGGCCTTTGGTGAAGTACTGAAACTGAACTACTTTAGGGTAAGACTTCAAGTAAATCAGCTTCTGCTTGGAATCAGAAGGATTAGCCACTACAGAGGACACAAGTCATGCTAGGTTGGAGTCATAACAAAATATCTAAAAAACAGGTGTCCAGTCTCATGGATTCTTCCCATTCATGCCAGCTGGGGTATGTCCCATTAACTCCTCCTTGCTGTGCATCTACATGGTAGCTAATGAAGATGCAAGGACAAAGGAGAGGTGAGGAGAAACATGAATAATTTCAGTTTACTGATTTTTCCTTTGTTCCTTCTTTGATTAAACAACTACATCAACTCCAAATCTACTCAAAACTCAGTCACAGAAAGGAGAGTTTGATTTAAAGTATATTTTATCATTAAGCAAAGAAAGGAAATCTGCAAGGACATGTTGTAACACAGCCCATTATTTTCCTGTGTCTCCCTCACTTGGTTTCATTCTCTGTGCAAAGAGTAAGCATGAAAATGAGGCAACTGGGAGAAAAGTAACAGAGAACAAAGCTTCGATAGCTTATGAAATGGTTTAACAAGAGCACGTATTATTAAATGGGTTCTTTTTATTCAAGAAATCGATCATCAAAGCTTTTTCCATGTAATAAAAGAAGGCTTTGGATAGTGCATTCATTGTTCATGTTTCATTGTTTTAATGTAACTATTCAATTGCTCTGCATTTCCGTGTTTCCTCGGTCAGCACGGTTTTTAATGATAATTTTTCCAACTTCCTGGCAATACTGAGGAATAAAACTGTGAGGAAAACATAGCTTTTCAAAGGGTAGCTGTATTTAAAAAAAAAAAAAAAAAGGAAAGAAAAACAGAACCAATCCTCCCCCACCATCTTATTTATTTAAGGTTTCTTTAAAGTTTCATGCAACACCTGGTGTGCAAGAAGACATAACAGAGAGTATTTTCCAAGAAGCTCTGCAGGATGGATAAATACTGACCTTCCGATACACTGCTCTGCGACACGCTGTAGTTTGCTGAGAATCCCTCTTTTGCTATTGCACTGTCGGTGTAAAATACCATTGAAAGAATCCCTGTTGAAGAGCGGACGCGGCCTGGGTTGTTCTGCCCACAATAGCGCCCTATGTGTGGGCCAACTGCAAAAAGACAGAATATAATAGTAAACTACCACTTCTGCTGCAACAATAGATGACACTACAATAGCTTCCAAAGAGATTCCCTCAGCAGGAATAAGTGAACCTCTACAATGGTTTAAAATCACAGCCTCATCAATAACTTAGCAATGAACAATAAATTGCTTACCCTGCCCCAGTAATTTTACTTCTAAAATGTTCCAGGTAACACTCCATAAAACCTCTGAAAACGTAAAGAACCAGGATTTCAAAAACGTGTCCTTTAAAGTGCACAGAGAGGGCAATGATGCACAAAATTACATGTACAAAACAGCAAAAGTATTTTCCAAAGTGTGGTTGAAGCACCTATTTATGACAAGGACATCTGAATGTCCTGATTTGCCCACCCAGCCAACAAGATGCTGAATACCCTTAGCTATAGAAAAAGCTCAGACAACATTTTCCAGGATTTATGCCCAATGCTGCAGACAATCTGTTAATTTTATAGCAGATTTGGGAAAAAAATAAATTAAAAAATTGCTCTTGTATTGAGGCAATGACCAAATTCTCTTTTTTTTTTTTTTTCCCCTCCTATTTAGACTTTCAGGACATCCTCATGGATTGTTCACCCATATGCTCAATATTAAAGAATATTGTAAAAGAATTCAAGAAGAAAATATTAATCCATTCAAAAGTGCAAGGATTTCTTAAGTATACCTCCATCTCACAGAACAAGCACACATGATTTCTCTCAGTGTTAATAATGTATAAACTGGTTCCTGATATTTTTCTGGATTTCCTGTGCAGTGAGATAATCTTTTCCCTTAATTAAGCTACTCAAATCACAACTAACATATGTGGCCTTCTTGCACTTGAGCATTCCCTACAGATAGGTCTCTAGGCTGTTGAGTAGTGATACATCTGTGCTTACAAACAATAAGAACAGATAATGCTAAAACGCCATGCATGGAGTCAATCATAAAACTAATCAGAGAACGTCATTCTAATGCTTACACCACTGGTTTCCAGGCTTAAATTAACACCTTGTCATATCTCTAGGAACTCCATTTAACTTTCAGTTTAAAATATAAAATGTTTATATATCATAATTATTCACAGTTCAAAGAAAATCCACAGCTAACATCATTTTGTAGTCATTTGTTGGCATTTTCCAACAAGTAAAACAGTTCCAGCTTGGAATAACTTCATTATGTAAGCTACACATTTCTGTAAGGCCTTCGAGTTGCCAGAAAGAGAGAGCTCAGATGATATAGCTTTTCCTGCCAGCATCTATTTTTCAAACCATATTCTGGCCAGAGTTAGTCTTCAGTTACTTTGGCAATCTCAGGGCATTTATAGTACTTGCCAGTCCAGACTTTTTCACCAGGGTTGTTCAATGTGGTATTGACAGTGTGGAACACCCTATACAGCATATGAGTTGGATTCTTTCTCATTCTAGAAATCATTAAAGCTTTACAGTTTTATTATCTGTAGCAAGAAACTAGTTGTTTTGTTGTTACCATTACTAGCCTTTTTAAAATACAAAATAATGCCCCACTTCAGGCTCCAATTGCTGCAGTTCTGGTATATATATATCATTCTGTATGTGTAAACAGCTCTGATCCTGCTCTTTCACATGATGGTCTTTTGACGTTACAGTCACTGATCTGCAAGAAAACAGGGAGTATAAGGCCATCATGTTAGGACATTCTGAGCCTCCTTCCTCTCATTTCCTGCGGGGAAGCATCTTTGAGATGACAAACAGAAGAGAACTTTGTTTAAAGCAGACAGGCTTTAAGATTCCCCATGACTCACTGGTTTATAATTTTTAAGACACATTTAATGTTTCTGCATTTCAGTCTTCTGCAGATTGGCACTGCTATCATAGTACCATTCCCTTTACTAGCTGTGTAGATGCAGGAGCCAAAAACTTGCAGAACATGACAGAAAAAGGTATTGCATTTTTTGCACAACATGTAAACCTTACTTGTCTGAGCTAATATGGAGCTAATATATCCAGATCTAAGCAGAACTGGATCAAATAAAGATTCTTGCTTTTCCTATGTAAATAGCTAACACAACTAAAATTCTTCTTTTTCCCTGCCTTTTTCCTTTTTTCTGACTCTTCTTTATGACCCGAGATGAGCTTTCATAATAGAACAGATACAGCCCCAGATGGGAATTTTAGGCTAGCAGGTGCTGAAAAGTCATTAGGCCCAGAAAGCTCTTTGCAGGCTCTGCCTGTAGACCATCATGCCACTTTGCTGGCATCCCGCAGGAAGGCTTACTCCAAATATAAGCCACTTGGAAATGTCCTCACTCAAGGTCACTTTCACATTACCTGCAGAACAGAGGTATTTTTTGTGAGCCTGCTACTTCACTTGACTGCACATGCTTTAGCTATTTCTGAGACTTTGGCTCCTCTGTCCACTGGCATGGTATGTTGTAGTAGAAAAGAACTACTTTCAGGTTAAATGATGGAGGAATAACCAAGAAAGCTGTTTTACAAGCTTTTTCCCAAAATGCAGAGTCTAATTTTAGTGCTTGAATAAATCCTTGGTTATTCTTAGTAAATATGTGTGAAGGTTTACAGGATCTGAGTTATCATTTGTATAGAATATGGCTGACGGCTTAAGGCTAAACAGAAATGTTGTCCCTACTTATTCTTCTTTTCTTTTGCTTCATACAACTGACAGCATAAAAGGTGAAATTAATTCCAAATCTGCTGTTTGCCTTTCTAGCTTTCAAAGACTGTAAGTATCAACTCATTTTGAGACTTGTTAAAATATGTATATGTACTTTTGATTGAAATCTGAGCTTTTGGAATAGAGTAATAATCATAAAAAAAAAAGCAATGAAAAATACTATATTTTATTAGAATATCAGAATATGTTTAATATTCTATATTTTTAGAATATTAGAAGAATATTCTAAAATATTAGAAGAAAAGTTCGGTTAACTAGCCATTTTACTGAATTTTAAACTTGGCCTTTATAAGTGTGCTGGTGTGAAAATATTGCTGTGAACAATATTTTCACAGCAGTGTGATTGTTATTGGCAAAACATTTGCACACTATTTAGGATGCTAAAGAGAAAAGAATTGAAAAATGAATCCTGTTTTCACAGTCCACTAGTCACACTGAGCTTACACACACTTTTATATCTTAATGGTTTCTCACAAGAGTGAAGAAAGCAACCACAATAGAGGAGGAAAACATCCAGATTAATAGCAACCTTCATTTGCACTGATGTTAACAACTGCAGTAAAGTCTCCTGTTTTGCTCTGTAATTCGGTGGAAGCTCTTGTGGTATTGACTGAAGCAGCAATGTTTAGCCTGTGGTTCTCAAACCGTATGTAAACTTTATATTACTTTTGAGCCCTAGTAGACAGTCTATAGAGTTTCAAAGAGAGCTGCATGATGAATATGTGCAATTTGTCACTTAAGCTAGTCCTGGTTTTGAGTGGGCTATTTTTCTTCAAAGTCATCAATGGACTGTTCTTGGCCAAGGCTCGCTGAGGTGTATTTGTGCTTTGGGCAAAGACACTTTTGGTGTCTAGTTTATTTATTCAAAATCATACATTTATATTCTGTGATCTACTCCCTCCTGCTCCTGCTCTACCTGTTACTGTTACCGTCTTCAAACCACCATCCCTTTTCTGCACAATATTTGCAAAATGCACCTGTAATTTCCAAATATTCTCCAAAAGTGTTTCACTTTTTGCTTTGTTTTAAAGAATAGACCAAAGAGTTCCCGTGGCATAGTTATGTAGAAACAAAATACCAGGATTAAGGCATTCCTGAATGCCTACCATTCCCATCCTGAACTGGGAAAACACTTACACTAGTGCTTAACTTCAGACCTGTAAGTGTCCTCTGTGAATTCCTTTTGAAGTAAGTCTAACCGCTCGTGTATTCTGAAGATAAGCACTTGTTTTGCAGAATCAAGATGCAAGTACTCAGCACCTGCCAGATTCAGTCAACTAAAAGGATGACCAGGAAGGCTGAGGACTTCACAAGCATGACAGATTTCAGAATTAACTTCTTCATGAATGAGCATTATGGTTGCTGGCAAATTTTCTGAAGAAAAATATCCTTTTTAAGTATCATTGTTATTTTTTATTTAAGAGAAAATTTCCCTCTCTCTCTCTCTCTCTCTCTCTTTTTTTTTTTTTTTTTTTCTTCTTTTCCCTAGGGGGAGGAGACTGATGCAGGGGTGCTCAGGGACTGGCAGTACCTGGCTCAAACATCAGTGCCCACTTTCCACAGTTAGAGGAGAGCACCATGTTCAGCAGGCTGCCCACCTCATTCTGCACTGGTTACAGTCATGACTACTTTCCACCAAACTGTTCTGTCATATTATTAAAAAAAAAGAGAGAAAAGAAACAACAACAAAAAAATCATAATCTCTGCAAACCAGAGCTTTGTTGCTTGGATAAGGGGACTTGAACTGAAGGACATACATCTTTTCCAAACATTTTTAGAATAAAAGTTTACAGTAAAACAAAACAAAGTGTTAAACTCCTTCTGGTACATTGCTTTCCTCTAAGGCCAGCTGTCTGCCCCATTATTAGAGCTAGACTCTACTCTGTGTTTATATAAGTGTAGTGCAATGGGGACTTTAACCTCTACCTCAACTGGGCATGTGAGCAGTGATGTAGTACAGTAAAGTGAAATAGCTTCCTTCTTTATGGCTATGTCCACATGAGAAAATAAAGCTGGCCAGGGAGCATCCTCTGGACCTGCAGTCAGTGGCCAGGGACTGTTTCTGGGACCAGACTAGCAGTGTGACACAGCTCGCTCCCATATGGCTCTTCCTTTTGAAGCAGGACGGCCATGTCCAACGTGCCTGCTGGGAACAGCCCCTCGCTCCTCCAAACCATGCTTGGGAATTATGTGGGGAAGTTTAAGCTGATGTGGGCTACAACTGTGCAAGGGAGCATGCCAGTGATTAAGCAGTACATGCAACCAGAGACTGTTTCTCTAGCCTGGTGCTTCAAAACATATCTTCAAAATGTTGTTTCATGGACTGTAGGGAAACAGGAACAAAGACTCATCCTGGAGGAGCCTCCCTTGCTCAAAGGCAGCCAAATTATTGAATATTTTTCTGAAATGTACTACTTCCATGTAGATCCAAATTAGATTTATGTTGCGTCTCTTCTCTCCCACCCCTATCTTCAGTCTATTGCCAGATCATACCAGCAGTTTCCTGTGTCATCTTTGCTCTTTGGCTGAAATAGTTCTCCCTCTCAAGTATTCATCCTGTGATGCATTTATACAGAAGAAATCACATCCTCTCTGCCTTTGTTAAGTTAAACAAGAAAGCCTGACTGCTGGCTAAAGAGCATCCCACAGTGAAATGATGTAGGAAATGCTTCCCTACAACCACTACAAGCTCCAACAGTTTGTATCTAAGGAAACATTTCTCTAGTCTACAAATTCAGCTGAATATTTACAAACATGTAAACACCCTTATTGGATGTCAGGAGCATTTTGGATTTAGACAGTTTGTGAGGGAATTGGAAGGCAGATAATGCCTGTTGTTAATTGCTCTTCAGTATGGCTCAGTCACTTTCTTGAACCAGGAAATTACCACTTTGAAACCCTCTGACACTAACAATAATGCATTTCTTTTTGGTAATATTACACATAAATTGATTGATTGGATCATCTTTTCACAAGTCATTTGAAATCCAAGTTCTACAGGAATTTAGCTTGAAAAGATTTGGCCTATATACAAATAAAGCTATTATTAAATGTTCCAGACATCATTATTGTGTTGTTAGAATACTGTTTTTCCTAACTGAAGCATTAAATACTAAGTAGTCTTTCAGTTACTGTTATGGCTCTTTCTTTGCTGTTTATTGGAGTAGATTGAAAAGAGCCACGATAAACCCATTAAGCATAAAACAAAAAGAAAGAACAAATATATGTTAAAAAGCACATACCTATTTACCACAGTATCAATAAATACTTTAATTAAAATGATATTGGGGATTTATCTAGGAAAGCAGGCAAGTTTAGATGAGTTATTAAAATATATTCCTGAAGTTATATGTTTTCATTTAAATGAAATATTGATGTAGCATTAGCAGTTCGTAGAAACTGCCAGAAAATATCTATTAATATGGGTTAGCACACCAGTGGAAAACTGAAATATCTGTAATTAGCACCCAACAAAACAACATCAATCATTAATTTTCATCAGTCAATGAATTTTGCAACAAGTTACAAAGAAAGAAGATAAAAGGCAGCTACATGATGCTTCCCTTTATCAGTCTGCACCATACAGGAAAATACTGAAAAAGGCATCACAAAAAGTATTACATAGATGTTTGCACAATTTGTATGGGCAATAGGGCATCCTAAAGGTTAGGTACTTATCTTGAGCAGCCCCTTTTAGACTGCAGCCTACCTAGCTGGGGTTCATGGCTGCCCCTTTCCTGGAGAGGATTTGGCTAATATGGACTGGCTGACTTGGGTGAAAAAATAAAGAAATCACAAAGTTATTTTGTTAACCGGTCTCAGTGTAGAAAAGGGATGTAAGATTGGATGTGGGGTGAAATGAGGGCTCATTGGCTCCATAGACTTAGCTAATATCTAGTTGGGCACTTATTGAATTAAACAAAGTCAAGTGTCATCAACAACTAAGTGGAAAATTACTGAGATGTCAGAGAAGTACGTTCCAGAAGGGCATCAACACACCCACCCTGGCACGTGTGCCCAGCTAATCAGAGATTATAAATTAGCAAAGATAAAGCCTTTGAATTTGTTTATACTGCTGGAAGAGAGTATACTGTGGGAGAGGAACACTGCAGTGCCTGATCACCAGTGCTACCTGAATGGCAATGGGACTGCCCATTGACCTGGGGAATTGTTCAGTGAGTGTAACTATGGATGCCACATTTGCTCTAGCAAAGAAATTCTCTGCTTGGTCAGCAGTTCTGAAACCTGTTTCCTCTGGCTGGAGGGTTAGTACCTGAACTCCAATTTGTGCAAGTTTCTGGATATTACTGGAAAATTCTTGTGTTTTATCTGTGAAAGTTTAGGACTCATTACAGGGTTTCATATTTTAGTGTAGGAAGCCCATCACATATTCCCTCTAAAAATGCATTTTTTCCCCAAGCCAACTGTTCAAAAGTACATATATTTCATAAAAAAAAGTACTTCACACTGTGATATGCTTTACTGAATGAATTTACGGAGCGTTTTCCCCATTTCTCTTTAATTCAACTCATTTCAAATAAATCAAACAAGGATCTCTCTACTCTGGCATTTAAAAAAATGAGAATATGCCTTCTGCAGCACACTGTGGAGTAATGGTTATGTGTATCACAGTCCATTTTTCTCTTACCATCAGGGAATCCATCCCAGATTTCCAATCGGTCATAGCGACAGAACGCTCCCCCTGGGGTATTTGAATCAGGTTCTAGTTCAAAGCTTTCAAATTCCAGTATAATCTCTGACATCTTTGGTGCAAAGATAATATAAGTGCATTCAAGGCTATTGGGATATTTTTCAGGGAATCCAGGGGACTTTATCACTCCACTTGATGAAGTAAAGTTTCTGGAGCATTCAGGTCCTGCAAGAGAGAGAAAAAATCACCTGGGTTAACACTATGCTACTAAGCAAAGTAGTTAGCTGGAAAACAAATTAGGCTGTGTTGTCTCTCCAGCAGCAAAGGTGGCTTTTCAATGAAACACCTCATTTTAATCACTGTATTAATCATTCAGCCAGCTTGTTCATATTACTGATAGTCAGGTTTTAAAGTGCAATTCACATACACTGTCTGATCTCCAATTTTCAATTTGTATGGAACAATATGAAAACTTGTACCAGCTCTAGAAAAAAATTATGACAAATACAAAGCCATGTGGGAACAATGAAAGTGTAAGCTGCAGAAATCTCGACAGAGCCCTAGAGAAATAATTATAGCCCCTTCAAGCTCAAATCTTTAAATCTTATGGCTGACAGGCTTTTATTGGTGAAATAGATTTTTTTTTTCCAAAAGCGGGTGAGTGAATTCAGTAGAGGGAGTAGTGGTTTCAGATTCCTGGAGCACTGACTCAGTAACTCTGCCAGATGTGACCTATGCCTCCTTGACAAACTAAATGTGAAAGGTAATTCGTACACGTACCAAGGGTGAGTGACTCATTCTGAGTGGTGTTGACACAGGTGCACCAGTAAAATGTTGCTGCTAGTGCAGGCATGATAAACTGTGTGATTACAGGCAGTGTTGCTAGAAGTCACCTAATGTCAATGTTGACACATTGGTTTCCCCCATGTCCCCACCATGGCATAAAGTGATGCTCCAAACACTGCTCTCGGTAGAGCAGGAAAGCGGTGCTGGAGATGCGAAGCCAGGTCAGTGGACTTGCCTTGAATACAAGGGACTAAAACCAGAGTCAATCTCTTGTTGACAGATGATGTTTCTCCTTTGTTTAGGTCCCTCAGGAATCCTCTCTGTGGATCCCACATCTGCAGGTGTGCTCTCAATAAGCTGCAGGCACAGCCCACACATCTTCCCATGAGGTCAACTCAGGTACCCCCCTCTCTGACTTTTGACACCACTGGTTTAATGGAAAGTGATTTACAGGGTTTGGGACATCTGTGGATGGCAGCCAACCTGGGGAGTTTGGGTAGGATGACTCAGATGAAGCTCTTCTGACATGGAGTAAAAGAAGGACACAGGCAACAGAGTTTGGTTGCAACAGCTCTGTGCTGGGGAATGAGTGTGTGTGAGCTTTCAGTGTGGATGAGGATGCCCAGCTTCCTTAGAGACTGTAGTCAGGAACCTTAGAGGACTTCCAATGCTTAACACAGATCATTGAAGGAAAACAGTCTGGCTTGTTGCATATATGAATACTCTTATTTCACCATAGAAAATGTTTTCCTTGTGAATGTGCCAAACATATTACCCCCCACAGATTTGGCCACCTTCCAAGTAAATTCAGCATACAAGAGAGAGGGATGAATGAATTTAGTCAGTTCAGGTATTTTTGTCCTTCAGCAGACACTGACGGGAAATGCTTGAGCTATCACATCAATATTCAGAACACTTCATGGCATATTTTGGAAGATGTAGATATTAATGCTCACGTAACCTGACCCATTCCAATTTGGGAAATTACATTTTGCCTATAATTATATCACCCCCATACGCTGGATATTTCTCTTCTCTCCCTGTCATTCTCTTGTCTCCTAGTCATGTATGGGAGGGTTATATTCTAGTTGTTGCTCCTCACTCCCACCAGTAGCTGTTCCAGGATAAAATAGCTTTGGAGTATGCCATTCATAGCATAAAGTGCTCTGTACTCCTCTTGGAATCCAATAAAAGATGCAATATAAAATGTAAGCCAGGATCATTATTGCTTTATTAAATACAGCCAAATCCTGGCTCTGTGAGTATGTGATCATCAGGCTCCTTACATTCACACATGGCATCTCAGTACCAGCTTGCGTTGTTTTAAACATGTTCAAGCCAATCTGGTGCAAGAAACAAAAAACTGTATTCAGAAGAGCTGCCTCACTAAAATGCCCTCCACAGATTTTGACCCTTTATTGACACTGTGAAAAAAAAAAACAACAAGAATTAAATCAACATTGAGGCTACAAGGAACTCCACAAAGCAATCTTCATAGGAAACTGGCAGAAAAGGCTCTTGCAGAGACCTAACAAAACAGATACCTGTGAGGCAGGGAGATTGCATGTGTGTGTGCATGCAACATAGTAAAAGTGATGAGCTGAAGGGAAGGGAGACAAAAGAGAGAGCAAAGAAAGAGAAAGGGATCATTTCATTTGCTCTCTATAGGTGTCACGGAGCCAGAAGATCATTTGCCTTCTTGGTTGACACTGACTTTTCTCTGAATTTACACCATAAACTAAGGTTAGGAATGTTGGACGTGAACTATCTTGATCCTCTTCTAGTCAGTACCCATCCTATGGGAGGCTGGCTGCCAGAGCAAAATAAGGAACATTTCAGGGTAGCTAAACATTAGGCAACATGTTATTCTGGAACTCAACATCTCCTTCAGTGTTTTGATGGCTCAGGAACTGGATGAGAAGTAAAGGCAGATCCTACTCTCAAAATCCATAATGCATTTATCATGCATTTATCATTTATCACATGTGCTAAGTGTTGGTTCGGGATTCAGCTGAACCTATATTTTCAGGAACCTACAGGTTTAGGATTCAGTTTAGTGCATGGGTAGAGTAATGCAATTTTTCTTTTCTAAAACTAAAGATGCTCTCACATCTTGGGATGTAGGAGTGCTGGAGTGCAGCTCAGACTTTGTCTCAGTGCCGCAGGAGCTTGGGATTGGGATCATTTTAATGCTTCTCATGTCTGGGAAATGATAAGCGAGGTAGTGAATATGCTAAAACAGGGCATGCTAGTCTGGTGTGCACATCTGAGCTTCATCTGCATAACAGGGTAAACTGGTCAGCTTTATTTGGTACAGAAATTAAAATGCAAATTTGGAATAGCATCTATGCATTAACTTAGAAGTTAAAAAGGGATGTGTTCCCACGACAACTATAACTTGTACCCTTTGTGTACACACAGCTTTTTCTAATGCTGTACCCGGTGATAACTTTTCTGCCTTAATATACAGTTTATGTGGAATGAACTAGAGTTAAAGTTGTTCTGGGAGCCATAATTTTGAGTTTCCTGACTTCTGTGTGTGTAAAATCACATTCATAATGCCAACTTAACGTGCTTAATGTGTATCACTGAGAAATGTAAATGACCACACAAGGAAATAAGCACAACATTCCTGTCAGAGTTCTGACTTGCCACTACACTATTAGAAAATAAATAAAAGCTTTTCTTCTTGAAAACACTCAGTTACTAAAATAGATTGTTTCACGGGCCATTCTTTCACTTGTTCTCATGTTTCAGCCTTGGTCTTTATGAAAGATGGTACTATATATATATAAGCCCTGAGAAACTTCAGGACACAGTTTCAAGAGTTTAGCTTCCTAAAGACACCAAAATAAATAGAGATATTTTTCAGGAAAGCTTGGTGTCATTTGGATGCTGAGTTCTTTCAAAAAATTTGACCCTGAAGGTCACCAAAAGAATTTCTGGGAGCCAAGAGTGGATTTACAGACAAGGAAGATAGTGAACAAGAGGTCTGTGGCCCCAATTAGCACTGTGCAGAGCAGCACTAGTGTGCAACTGAAAAGAGACCTCACTACTGAGATTCTCCTCACTAACAATACGGCTACCGCCAAGTGCGTGTGCTCAACACAACTGAAAATCCAGCTCTGATTTAGGTGCATAAAAGGGACTTGAACTCATTCTGAAAACGTAACACTGTCTGGGAGTCGTTTGCATTGGAAATTTGGAGTTTTTATCTGCTTTTGTAAATATGACTTGTATCATTGATGTTGAAGTCAATATTTTTGGTTGCTTGGTTGGTTTTGCCTTGTCTTAAGCTTCTTGTCTTTTTGTATACTATCTGGTTGTGGTCCTATATTCTTCAGGAATGGGATATACGAATTATTTATCTCCATCCAACTGTAGGGAAAGCATATGCCAAAAAAATTATCTCAAGGTCCTTTTAGTATTGATTCAGAGAATTATTAAAGAAAGACTATCTATTGGTCTGGTTAACCCTGGACTGTTTCTCTGGGCTTTTTTTGCCTGTACCACTATCTGTGCTCCCTGCACAAGCATCCAGTAGGACTAATTTCTGAACTGTGTGACCTTCCCCACTCCTTTAACTCCCAAACATGATTTGTGAAAGGAACAGTAACATCATCTGCTGCCCATGTGTACACTGGTCCTTTCTGAGCTCACAGCTGCCTATTGGGAATGCAGAGCAAAGCACTAACCAGAATAAGACAGGGACTCAGAAGGTTACAGTGCTGTTAAGGCAGTAACATTGTAAATCATACAGCAATTATTATCACAATAAAATAAAAATAAAAAAATAAAAAAAAAGCTTATGGTTTTAAGAAGATCTGAAGATCCAAACAAACAGCTGATGAAGACTATCAGATTACACCCAAAGGAGTCAATCCTCAAATGCAGCTGACCCATTGGATTCATAACAATTTACACCCATTGAATACATGCCCCACATTGCAATGACAAGGGTAGTATAATTCTCTCTTTCAAGCATTTTACCATATTCCCGCCATTCCTAAAAAGTATGGTGAACTTTTTGATGAAAGCAAAAATCACAAAGTGATCAGCTATATAACAATAAATTGTTTCTCACCTCTTTTGAAAACTTCGTAACGGATAGAAAATCCTGCTCCATGTGTTTCATAGTCGGAAACAAATTTAATGAAAAGATATGGTCCTGAAGACACTAAAGGAGGGGGAGCAATTTTTCCACAGTACTTTCCCCATAAGCGTCCTTCAGCATTATCTCCATCAATCACTTCAACATAATCATACCTGGTAGATAAATGGAAGGAAGAAACTTTTAACTTCCAGGAAAGAAGGAGACCTAATTAATTTAGAAACCATAACACAACATAGATAATCAAGAAAAATGCTAGCTTGCTTGGAAAATGCATTATGCTGAAAGATGTAAGCAAAATGAAATAATTAAAATGGACTACATTATGTCTGTAGACATCATCTGGCAACATGGAACTATTAGGAAGAATGGTGTCCATTATGCTTGCAGACAATGTCAGCTAAAGTAACCAATTAACAAGAAAAAAAAAAGGAAATCTCATGAGCACAATTCTGTATTATTAAATTGTGTTTCTTTGTCTGTGTAGTGTTGTTATCAATACATAATGCATAGCATTCTTTTCAAACTGTGAAGTTCTGTTATGAATTCAAAAATGTCTTTTTGGCTGGAGCTCTTTATGAACAATACTTTGATTTCCATATGCTGTCCTCCAAACATATGTCCACAGAATAATAAATAAATCCCTAAACATTAGTTTTTCTTCAAAACTCCTCCACGTTGCAGATCAGTGATAGAAAAATCTGTTATTTTCCCCATTATTTGGACAAATAATTTTGAATCTCAAAATCCACACACCAATCACAACACTTCAGTTTTCTCAGACAAAACTTGTCTCATTACAAATCACCTTTTCTTAGGTATTTGAATCAAGCACGCTACACTGTTCATGCTTGTTCAGCATATGATTACTGAACAGGCTGGGCTAAATCCTCCTCGGTAACTTGCTAGATTCTCAAGGACTTCATAAAAAAAAGCAATAATATGCAATAATGATAGGCCTGGGAGCACCAGTCATGTTAGGGTTCCTCAGCTGAGTGACCAGAAATGCCAATACATGAGGCTGGGTCTCACAAATTGGATTTCAGTGGGCTGGGGAGAGCTCGGCAGCTTGGTGCACTGAGCCAACCCGGAGAATACAAATGAGCATCATGGTCACGGAGAGGCATGAGCTGCATGTGTGGAGACAAGTCGGGTTTTAAGTTTTATTAGCAGATGATTTCACTCAACCCTAGGTGGGAAGGAGGGGCAGACACAGTCTGAAGAATTGGTTTAATCTTTTCCTAAAATGCGGTGGCATTTGGAGCCTAGGTTCTGCTCTGGTCTCTTGGATTGTATCTCTGCCTGTAATTCTTTGCATCTCAGGCATGCTGCCGTTTTACTTAACAGGTTGCTGTTAGCCAGACAATCTCATTTACTTTTCATTAGCCTACTACAACTGACACTAAAATGTAGCCATTAATTTGTTTAGACCTTTATTCTACTATTAGGTTCACCGAAATGTTCTGAACATATTAATATACAAGGAAGAGCTAAAAATGACAGTAAAATAAAGCGTGTCTGACATTTTTAAAGAGATCAAAGGAAAAAGAATGTCTTTGTGATGACCAATGTCATTTCTAACAACCCTGTTCCAAACCATCCAGGGCACATTACTTATGTTTACATAAAGTCCCATGAGACAACTGCAAAGATGATATCACTAGTTAAAGTGGCCGGCTTAAGGCTCCTTAAATTAAAAATGACATTACCTCATCAGTTAAAACTGTGTGCCAGCTTTGGTGTATATCAAGTAGAAAATAAAGCTGACACTGATGGAACTGTAAGCATTAACATATGTGAAATATTGTGTTAACTGCATTTCCCCCTATGTATTTGATTTTTCTAGTAGCAATTGCTCAGCTAGTTAGCTTCACTGTCCCATTTCAAATTGGTGGAAATACAAAGAGGAAATGTTCATTTATGAGAAAATTTAAAACCCTTCAAGTAACTTGCATTTTTTAAATTAAACCTCTGTTCTTGCTACAAATTCATTATGATGGATAGGAGTATCTGAAAGTTGTGAAAGGCATTATTAAAAGACATCAGAAAGAGTTCCTTTTAAAAATTATTTTATTTTATTTTATTTTATTTTATTTTATTTTATTTTATTTTATTTTATTTTATTTTATTTTATTTTATTTTATTTTATTTTATTTTATTTTATTTTCCCAATAGAAATATACTTAAGAATACCAGCTCTAAGTTCCCTGGAATACCTATTGGATGCACTCAGGGTCGCAGGCTGCTGGTTTTCAGACCTTATGGAATAATAAGTGTTAAGACTTTTGAACTAGACAACCTTTCTCCATATCCTTAACTGCTTATTAAAGAGTAACCACTCAAAGCATTCCAAACACTGTGATGCAGAGAATTTTGTTCTAGCTCAAGAGTAGGTGCTTAAAGTTATTTGTGAGCTTTGCATCATCTGACATTAATGGGGTTCAGATATCTCAGTCCCTTTCTGATTTTGAGTGACATTCTTTGCTCTTCTCTGACAGCATTACTTCATCAGTTACCCAGGTGACATTCAGGGCTCAAGCCTCAAAAGTACTTGATTTTTCAAATTAATATTGATAACTCTACTGCTGAATTTTTACAAATTAAGAACAATTTTATCTGTAAATGTTAATCCAATTTTACATGTTTTTACTATTTGTATAAAGAAAAGAAAAAAGAAAGGTTTGAATTCAACATCTTTCTTCTGCTACACCTTAAGAATAAAAAATCTTCTACAGTCTTCCTAAAGCTTTCATATACCACTAAAAACAAGTCATCGATGAGTAAGTACCAGCTTTGCTATTATATGAAATAATATTAGGCAAAACACATTGAAATTAAGTTCTATTGCTCTCCAAGGTTTCCTCCTCTATAGCAATAGCCTGCCCACACCTTTTCTTTGTCCCTTATAGCAACAGAACTGTAATTTACAGTGCTCTTTCTGGCTGCTGTGCAGTTGTAAATGAAACAATTTGGTTACAAAAACACTGTCTTCTAATGGATTTTGCAAGTTATAGGTCATGCCGGCCTGCAGAGATTGAAAGATATTTTTGATTTTTTTTTCTATTGCTCTGAAAAATTACTGACAGACAGAAAAGGTTAGATGTGAGACAACAGGTATGAAGTAAGATTTGAAAAAGGGAAGCTCTAGAGATCGGCCCTACAACCTTCATGTTTAAGGGATCATGGCTTTCACCTGGCAACCAACAAATGGGTTTGGATTCTCCCACACTGGCAGCAACATCTGAAATCTGGGCTGCAATAACTGAGTAATTTTGTTATTTTTTTTACTAGGGAAATTAACTTTGGATTTTACTAGTTTATCCTTGGAAACCGAAGTCCTACTGTCATTTTTGCACTTTTCAAAATCCTACCAGAGATCGTAGTGTATCACAAACAACTGTTCTTGTAAATAGGGGAAAGTACAGTCACAACTCAAAAGTGGAGTTGCTGCCAAGGAAGCTCAGAAAGCAGCTTGCATCTCCCTCTGGACTTGGTCGCAGTTCTTCTCCATAAGTATGTCAGGAGAAGATGCTGTGCCAGGGATGCAGTTGGCACATTGGTTTCCCTGTGAGGAGCCTGAACGTGTCACCTCCGCAGTGCCCAGACAGCCTTGGCATGCAGCCCAGAGTACTGAGTTTGCAAATTCAGATTTCCCACTTGGCAATTCTTCGCTCAGTTACTGCTGCCAATGGTGTGGCAAATATTTCTTGTAATGTTATAGTCCTTTAGGGTTTATGGCATGGAGATGTAAATATAAACACAGTGCTAACCATTGCTCTGAGTTTCAGGTGAAAGACTAGCACGTGAGTTCATGTGTGAAAATAGGAAAGGCGTGCCCATGCCAGTGGTTTGTCAGTGGGTTTGCTCCTGGAGCCGCTATGCCAGCATACAAAAAGCTTTCCCTTTTGCTTGCCTGGGTCTCTCCGGATATCCCGTTTGTGTTCACTTTCAGTTAGCACTGTAATAAAACTCTCAGTTTTGTGCGGGGTGGTCTCTCGAGGCAAGCCTGCTGAAGCTCAGGGTAGGGATCTTGTGCAGCACCACTCCTCCCAGCCAGTGCCTGGGCATGCTCTCACTAGGCGGTCCTAATTTTATGGTTCAGCAACACAATGGCTGGGAAATATTCCCATTGGAGTGATGAGGGAATCTAGAATTCCTCTGCAAATTCTTGAAGGAATTGCAAAAAGCATGCTTTTTTTTTTTTTTTTTTTTCTTTTTTTTGTCTTTTGAAAGTGTAAGTTATAGGTTCAAGGAAAAGGCCAATGCATACCTATAAAAATGAGCAATGGGCAATGAAAAAAACATAAACAGCTGCAGAATACAGATTTTGGGGGATTTTTCATTTCCAGTTTCTAGTAGGTGATAACAGTGCTCATGTCTGTTTTCAGTTGTGAACGTGCTGGCGACCACTGAAATGCACCACAGCACAACGTGAAGGGAGGTGAGAGCATGGGAAAGCCCTGCCAGTGCTGCAGCCAGCCACTCTGCCAAGCTACATGCTTCTGCACATTTTCCTAATATTAGGGCGGCAAGAGCTTATGCCTTTTGCCTAAAAAAATATTCCTTCCTAAGACCTATGTGGAACTCAGCTGAAATCTAAGCTTATGCTATGAAACAATCAGTGAAGCGTATAGAGCTATAATTTACATCTCAATATGCCATATTTTTCTTCAGCCTACTGTAATATTCACCTATAGGGCGGTTATGAATATTTTGGTTATTCACCTGTTAGAATTAAAAGATCTTCCACCTCTCTGTTTCTTTCTTTCTCTGTTTCCCCTTTCACCAAGCTGTTAAATCTCTCCCTGATTCAAATCATCCATGCTGGACAGACTATCCTTGGTTATGAGAATCTGTTTCCCAGAATATATCTTTCTTTTGCCTTTATTCTATAATAAACTCTTTTTTTTTTTTTTTTTTTTTTTTTTTTTTTTTTTTTTTTCCCCTCACAATTCTCCATCGTAGCTGAACAGAAGGCACTGGAAGAAGAAAGTTAAATAACAAGTTTCGAGTGGTTCCGCTCTGTGAATTTGTGCCCCATTAGTGACTGAAGGTTAGCGGTGTGGGATTTACTGCAGTGCTTGTGGCACAAGGCAATCTGTATCCCAGAGCTAAGAGTTTAAGAACGGCAGGCACTCAAGGGATACCAACCTTAATCCCGGTTTATTAGCGACAAGAAAAAGAAGCACATGCTGTTAAAAATAAAATAAAATAAAAAAATAGGCACAGCCCCAAAGAGGCTGTTTTTCTGCCGGGAACCTCAGCGTCCATCAGGTTGCTCTACGTCAGAGCTCTTGCACAGCCCGACTGCTTTCCAGAGCTCCTGTCCCCAACCCTGGTGAGGTGACCCCTCTGAGGGGGGGCTGAAAAGGCAGCCCCCTCCTGAGGAGACACATCAGCCTTTGCTGGTGGCTGGGACCCTCAATGGTGGTTTCCACCCAGAGGTGGTATCTCCCATTGCAAGAAGACTTCTCATCAGAAATCTTCCTCCATCCTGCCAAGTCAGCTGTTGAAGTGGACATGTCTTTGGCAGAATGAATGAAATGACCATTCTGTTTTTCTTGCTTTCTTTCTTAAATCCATTTGGAACCCCAGGAGATCATTTCTCGGAGTGGGAACACACACACAGTTGAATTAGCACCAGCCAGGCCATGCACACTCTGTGCAAACAGGGGAGGTGGGAGTGAGTGCCCATGGCAGGAATCTTTTAAGCTGGTTTTGGCTTTGCAGGATTCGCAGCATGGATAGAGCACCCTGAGGGAAACAGTATATCATCTGAATCACACAGTTCTCTGAAGTGCTGGATATTTAAATTAGCAATTTGTAATCAGTTAATGATTTGTAATTTACTGAAATCCTTGTCAGTCTGGGAGGCTTTTGTTTCAGTTGGTCTTCTCTAAGCTGCTGCTTTCATGGTCTTCATCCAGGGCCAAAACTCACTGAAGTTACTCATGCTGAGCTCCTGTCAACCTAAGAGATTTCTGGGAATAAGGCCATTGGGATTTGGCCACTGTTCAGTAATTTACTAATGCCATTAACTGACAGTGGGTCCCCATTAAGAATGAACTGGTGAGGTTATATTTTAGTGCAAGACAATGCTGTAGAGAAAAAGAGAAAAGATGTAACAAAGACATCAATGAAGATCTACAGTTACCCACCGTAACAGTTTGATTACAACTAATGCTAGCAACGGTTTTGTTATTACACTGGTTTCTGGAATCATCTAATGCTTTGAGATTTGACCTTTTATGTTAAAATCAAGCTTTTAATTCTCTGCAGAGCAGGGGAATCTGATATACAACATACCTTAACCAATAAAAGTTGAAAACCCAGAAGTAATAAAAATAATCACTACTATTTTAGAATCTGATTATCCTTCATCTTATCACACGCTTCTGGTTGTTTGGCTCATGTGTTTTGAATACCTGGGACTGGCAGAACTGAAGATCTGAACTAAATAAGCAAGATTATATCTGTACTTTTATCTATACTGCTCCACTGAGAACAGCAGAGAGATCTTTGGCTGCTGCAAATGAGATTAGCCCCTTTATGTCCATGGATCTAAGCCAGTTTACACTGATATATGGCTAAAGAGGGTGGAAGTGGTGACAGAATATTTTTCCTTATATTTATTTAGTTCTATTCTATTTACACCAAATAAAACCTGGAAAATTCTTCAACAGAAATATGAACACCAGGATTCAGTCCAGGAATGAATGTAACAATGTCATGCAGAATTGGAGGCTGTGGTCCAGGTTTTACCATTTCAGTTTTGTAGAGTCCTAGGGGAAGTAAGAGCAAAATTCATCTGCTAAGGTCTTCAGCATATCTATCTGCAAAAATCATTTTACCAATGAAAAGATCTGATCTTGAAGTTAGGGCAAACTCCACTGATTTCATTGCTTGTCACACACTGTAATAAATTATAATATAATGATCCTAGTATATAAAAACGAAAACCTCTTCTGGGAAGAAACATTCAATTTTAAACCTCTTCAGTGAGGAACTTTAGTTCATAACTTTCTGGCATAGAAAAATGTTATATTTTCACAGAAAAAGGTTTCTGTCTGTCAAATAAGACAAATTTACAAATCCATGACTTCCACTTTAAGTGGGGAAAAAGAAACACTTAGGAGTTGAAAGGCTTCAGAGACGATGGAGCTTTCTACTGTCAAACTGGTGAAGTTTAGTATTTATAGGAAATTCACATGCCTCTAATTACTCTAAACTCAGTTCCCAAGTAAAATATGCCATCTGGAATATATTAGAGTCATTTACAACTTGTTCACCTCCCTGTTTCACTGCAAAATTTTACCTCTTGCCAACTTCCCAGTGTTCTTCACAAAATAAAATGCAGGCTAATTTTTACTGGTTCTTTCATAGCTACTTTATCTATGTTGAGCCAGCTAAGGGCTTAAGAAACTGAAACAAAGTCCATTTCTTTTTTTAAGTAATTGTTTTTATCACTGGCTATATTTTAGTTTTGTGCTCCTTCGTACATTTCAGGTATGAGGGTTATGCCGTGGTTTAGTTTTGTATAAAGCCACTAAGTCAACATGGTTAGATCTGGAAGGATATTATAGGTGATAAGAGAGACAAAAAAGGAGGCACAATCAATCATCTTGCATAAGACTTGGCTTATGAAAGCCCCAAAAATAATTTCCCCAAACTCAATTACACAGCTTTGTTTTTGTTTTTATGACCTCCCAAGAGATGCCCATCCATCAGAACACTTCTCGTTAGTTGAGCAACTTCACCCAAGTATGCCAATCTGTTTATACGTGAAGCTTTGCAACATTCCTCTGAGGTAAAGTTGTCATTCTCATTTTACATATGTGGAGACAGAAGAGAGAGGAGTGCCATTCTAGAAATTTTGCAAACAGCAAGGAACAAAGCCTAGATAGCTAGATACCGTGTTTTAAATAACGTCAGTCTAGCTCCTTCTGAAATAATGGAAAGATTCCTAGTGGTTTCTGTGGGTGTCAAGTAAAGCTTCTTAACAGAGGCTCAAAACTTGGAAGTTTTCTTAAACCGTACAACTGGAAGAAGGGGCTGCAAAGTCTCACACAATTAAAAATCAAATACATTTGTGTGATTTCTGTAGGAGAGCTAGACTAAATTACTTACAGAGACTTGTGCTTATATACACACACACTGTTGCAGGGAGCCAAACTCCATCTGTATGCCTCTATATCCATTAAATATTGTTTTCATGTGCCTAACTAGTTTAATGGTTTGTGGTTGGATTAGCGCTGTTAGCATGTACTGCTGAATTCACTAAAAAGCCTGGTTAATTGCTAAGTTATTGAAGCTTCAGGTTTGGTTCCTCAAATGCCTGAAGAACAGAGAAAGGGACTGAACTGAATCAAACCAAGATCAGACTCTTCTGTGATTATTTTTCTTTCTATGAAAGTAGAAAAGGAATGCTTTAAAGGGATGGCAACCTTATAGTACTCCATTTGGGAGTTTTGAACTGCTGATTAATTTGTAATTATCCTATTGGGATCTATGTGGTATATTAATCATAACCTAAGGAACTTGACTTTCAAAAGTATTAGGTAGATGTTAGCTTTACACAGAAACTGTGAAAGTTCAGAACATAAAATAAGTTTCACGCTTTTGAAACTCTCAAATATTTTTCCCTTGTGGGCTGTCTACAACCTCTCTGAGCAACACCCGTAATTAATGAAACTAAAAGAGGCTAAAGGAGAAAGGAAATTGCAGACATACATATCAGCATTAGGACACAAGTTATGGCAATTTTCTTCCATGGCAACCATGTCCTGAAGCTCTGTAAATGCAGTAAAATGATGGGTATTTATTCATTTATTTTCAGTTAGGAACTGTATTAAGAGAGCATTAAGGATGCAGTGTTAGGCACTCAGAACTCAATATTTCTTAATGTTTTTCTCTTTGTTCTGTTTTCTGCATCACTTTCCCTTTGGGCAGGCCATTGGCCAAAATGAAAAATCCACTGTTGGATTAGTGTCTTCGTGTACACAGTTGGTATTGATATAAATGATTTCTTTTGGTCCTGCTTGCCTGGAAGTGTGACACATGTAAATGAATACATTGATTTTTGCTGAAACTGCATCTAAAACCTGTATATAGTCACACAACTAGAGTGTAAGGCATACTTACAAAGAACTAGAGTTATTGAAGAGCATACATTGCTGACTTTTTTGACCTGTCAGTGTTTAATTAGATCTCTTTTCTGTTTGTTTGTTTTTGGTGGGGAACATGGGCTCTTAAGTTATTGTCAAAGAAAAAAAATATATTTGAATTTAAAAAAGAAGATCAAAATTTTCAAAGCTTCTCTGGCTTGAAAATTAATTCCTAGGGTGTGTGAAATGTGGGGAATTACTAGCTAAATATTGTCATAATGCTGAGAAGACCTTTGGCAGTTTGTTGTAACACTTAGAGATGAAAACCCTCTCTCCTTACTTCTCTCATATAATACAAACATGGAAAGACAAAGTGTCTGACCATAGCATCTAGAAGCACTCTCTGGCACGGGAGGCACACAAAGCTGAATAAGAAGCATTTGTAGTTCAGAGATCAACCCACTTACAATGTCTGCATGCTTCCTGGCGGGCTGTTATGTCAGCACAAAATCATCTGGTTGTGTACATTGCCACTTTAACAAACAGCCCTTAAGCAGCATGAGTAATATGTGCAGCCGGCAACTTTAAAGAAGCCGTGGCTTTGGGAAATCTAGATGATATTTCGCAAGAGCAGTGCAAAGAACATTTACTCATGGAGGCTGCTTTCAAATTTCAGCCTTCTGGTCTCAGTAACTGGTCTGAAGACCTGCCTGAAAAAGTCCCACGGTTCTTCTGTTTTGCAATGGGAACATGTGTATGCACGTATGTGTGCTTCCCTCTGCATGAGTTTTTACATTATTCCTTGAACTAAAAAAGACCTGAATCATTTTAGCTCTCTCTTTCCAAAGTTCATTATCGTGCAGATGAGCAGCCTGGGAAACTTTCAGCCTAGAAGACAGGCATTTCAAAACAAGTAAGCCAAATGACAACAGGGAAGCAGAATGGAAACTTCTGCAAATTAAACTATAGTAATGGCTACCAGTTACTTTCTACTAATATGTTGTCTAGCTTCAGTACAGACATTATGAATAGAACTGGTATTGGTAACTGAATGTGCTTCCTTATAGGTGTAGTTGGTTTTTGCACACATGGGTTTGTCAATCCAGCATGTTAGTTCAAACCTCCCCATAAGGTTCTGGTCTTGAAGTCTACATTAAGAAATTCAATAGCATCCTCAGCATCATTTTCTTATAAAGTACATGGATACTTAACATTCATTGCAAACAAAACAGTATTTCTCTTAAGCTCAGTTTAGTACAGTTCTAGTACCTAGTACTTTTTTTTTTTTTTTTTTTTTTTTTTTTTTTTTTTTTCTTGTTTTGTTACAAGAGCTCAGTTGAACTGCACCAATTTGGAACATCAGTATATAAAAGTTGGTCCCACTGAGAAATTTTGTTACCATTTTAATGTGTGTATCATTGAACTAAAAAGTATATATATCTTCAAAGAATACATTTATATTATGATGAAATATATCATAGTTGTTTAAAGCTGCTAAGCCTGAAGTTAATTCATTTGTATCCTGTATCACAGAGAATGTCACAGTTTTTATGAGTTTTGTGACCTTATGATTTATATGGATCTTGAGAAACAACTATGTGTTTAGAATGGAGGAAAACAGTGGCCTATAAACATTCCCAGTAGCCTACAAACAGGAACAGCTTGTTAGCTGAGGTCAGCCGTATGACCCAGCGCCTAGTGAAACCGCATTGTTACGGCTGAAGCATGGGGCAAATCAGCCATGCAAAAGAAACCCACCCCAGTGATCCACCTCTCATAAAAATGTCTTCCTTAGAAAGAGAGGCATGTGATAATGACTTTCAGGAAGGAAAATGTGCACAGCAGATCAGCGTCATCCCTGGTGCAAATTTACAGGGTTTAGTTGAGTTGCATCAGAGGTGCATTGACCTACACTGTTTTAAAACTGAATTGAAAACCTGCCAGAATTCACAAGTGTCTGCTAAGGATTTTTGCATAGTTTTCTGCTAGTACTAAATGCTTACTCGAGAAAGCAAGTAGGGTAACGAACATACACACAACCCAAACACATACAGAGCTCGTGGGCTTCAATAATTGGGACCATACTGCATAAATGCGCCAGCTCAAATCCCCAGCGGGAGCTGCACATATGTCAAGGAAGTATTCATTAGATGGGATGGAGTTTGTCTTTCCAGTTCCTTTTCCTCTCTCATCAGTGCAACTTTGTGAGATACAGTCTTTTAAATCTTCTGAGCATTTGGACCTATACTCAGTCATTTTATGTAATATGTATATTATAATATATATTATCTCTATAACATATAGATATATAGACACTATGCACAAAACCTAAGTCAGAACTAATGCACTCACATAGGAATTGCTGTTTTTCAGGTCTACAGTAATGTTTTCCTGGAACCATTCTCTCTCATCCTTGTCCTGGCTGTTTCTACAGATGTGATCCAGACAACAGCATAGTCTTTTGGAAATGGTTGTTACCAGGCCCAAGCAAGCATGGGATAATGGTGTAGATTTGCTTTCTGTGTTTCATGGGACAGACTTCTGTCCTTGCTTTCTGCTCCGGGAGATGGACAGTGTGACATGGAGCTATAATAATGCATTATCTCAAATATCAAGGGAGCCTGCAGTAACACAGTGAATTACAAACATAGATGGTATTGCAACTTCATTCCCCTTCTAACCCATAAGAGAGTGGTGCTCTAAGTCTTCATTAATCAATTACAATAAACAAGCTTTGAAAGGCAATAAACCATTACAAGGCTGATGAAAACACCTATTCTGCAATTAAATGGATAAAATCCTGATTCGATAGCTTTTGTTTCATTTACACTTCCAGTCAGGTATCTATTAATGCATTTATTTTTGTTTGTCTATTTGGTAGTGATAAGCATACAAGAGCAATCTCTGTAAGGCTCTGTGGTATTAAGCATTGATTCTTTCCTCTCCTTCACTCATAGCAAGCAGCACGCTAACCCAGACAGACAAGCCGTGAAACACGTTTGGGCCAGATCCTCTCGTATGTGCGGAGAATATGAGCAAGATAAGCCATGCCTTCCTTTGCAGCTTAATAATGCAAAAGACAGGTTTTCACACACTGGGGAGAACAAGGTTTGTTTGCCTTATGCATTCTTAAAGGTTTAAATTGTCCAAAACAGTAGTAGGAAGTCTGGGAAGGAAATGAGATAATACCCCATCCCTTTCCTTGCATCGAGTCCCCTGAGCTGGCTCATGGAGATTTCTGGCTTGCACAGAAGGAGCTCAGGACTCCTTTTGGCAGCAAAGTCCCTGCCCACCCCTTGAGCCTAGGTGTCAGTGCACAGCCCCCTTTAAAATTTTACAGCGTAACATAACCTCATTTTGTTATGTTGTAAACATTTCCAAGATACAGGATCCTGTTTTTTATTAGGGGGTGAAATGGTAATAATCCCCCCCCTCTTTCCTGAAACAGGCAGAAAACCCCTTTAACAAATTAAATGTATGCGTTCTTCATTAGCTTTAACCTGAGCTGGGTCTCACGGGCACTGTAAACCAGTCCTCCTTTCTCTCTCTGAACAAAGGGATGTTAAAAGACTAGCAGAATATTACTGAGGCAAAACTCTGCCCGACTAACAGTAACAACACATGTTGAGGCAAACAGATTCCTGAAACAGCTCCAAAGAATTGGATTTTCACGTCCTTGGCATATAATATCCCATATTTCATCTTTTTCTCTTTTACAACACATTTCTCCTAAAACAGATACCATGAAGTGTCCTCCCCCCCTTGCATGATTGCCACATGTCTGGTTTAGGAATCACACAAGGCAGATGACTTTGAGAAATATTTCAAACCTTTGGCCCTTCCCCTGTGAAAATTCCACATGGGAATTCACCAAAATCAGAGCTAGCAGTGGGATAAGAGAGGAATTCATGAAGGATTGTCTCTTTTTCCCATAAGAATAAGGATCATGGAAGAGCCTCGTGTGCCAGCAATGAAAAGATATATGAGCTGGAAAGAATCTGAGTAAGGTTTCTGTGCAGAATTATGCTCTGGGAAAATCACAGTATTTCTCATTAATGCTGCTGCTCAGAGCAGTGATAACTTCTACCAAAATTTGCTATTCTTGCATTTGGAGATGTGATTACAGCACAGGGACACATGTCTGAGCTATTTTTATTTAACTGGTTGAGGTACTAATAATGTCATAGGCTCTGTTCAGTGCTGGATGTTCCCACTGGGGACAATAAAACCTATGCCACTACAGCTTTGCCACTAACTGGATAAAGTTTTTGCACCATTACAGATACTGTAGTCATGTCTTCAAATGCAGTGTGGACACAGACATCCAACATGTGGCAGGCTGGAAGCTGGGAGTCAACCAGCTGCCAGACTCTGGCCCTCAATGTGATGGGGCTTGGGTCATTCAGGGAGGTGGGAGATGACTGCAGAAAGTGCACAGAGAAATGGACTGGAAGGCTGAAAGCACAGCCTCTGTTCCCATGGCATTGTTATTCAGTGAAGCCAGGTGTCAGCTAACTTCCCTGTGCCTCAGTTTTCTAGTCTGGAAAATCAGTGATATTTCCCTGAAAGCATTTGAAGGCATCAGATGAAATGAAATGGCTATGACAGTGACACTATCATTAACTCAGTGATTTAATAGGTCTTTTGTAGATAGTTAAATGTAGTTGAAAGAGCTACTTTCTTGCTGTTCATCCTTTCTAGCTTTGATTTACATTTTTACTTTTGCAAATGGACACTGAGCAAGAAGGACAAAGGGACTTGTAATGCTATGTATTTTTGTGAGTCTCCACTTCAAAATGTGCATAATGAAATACGGCATTGTGCAACTCCTGCCACTACATCATACCCTATTCTCATAAGCACATTATAACAAGTAATTACGTTTCTTTATAACCCAGAAATACTTGTGGATATAGTCTTGTATAGGTGTGCAGACATTTACACAATTAAAATCCCAAAGCATTAATAAATGTTCTGCATAAATCTCTAGGTTCGGGAGGAGGCTACTGTGACTCCTAAGCTCCTTAGAAGAGGTACTTACGACAAACCTGAAGAACAAAGGATCTGGGGAGAGTTTGTTTTTAAGCAGAAAATGATTGTCTGACATCTGAGGGATCCAGGATTGCCCTGAAATACCTTGTGCTTCTATGGAGACCTGGTGAGCTGAGGGACAAGCACTGGTGTGCCATGGTAAGGGGACCCAGCAGGTTTTCCATGTTTCGCTCTTGACTAAACAAATTGGTGAATGAATTCAAAGGATTTCTTCTGTGAGAAGGGCTATGTCCCGTGCCTGAGCCCAGGTGTGAGAGGTTGGACACTCTTCCCCAGAATTTCTAAGCAAGTGATGAGGGTGGCTATGCATCAGGCAGAAAACAAAACAAAACAAAACAAAACAAAACAAAACAAAACAAAACAAAACAAAACAAATAGGAAACAAGGAGATGCGGTACCTCCTTCAAATTCCTGGCAGCATTTTATTTTCAAAGCTCAGCTGATTAAGCTTTTTCACCCTTTGATAATCAGCATACAACCCAGTAATTGTACTGTGGGATGGAGCTTTACCACATAAAGTTATAGCAAAAACCATCTTGTTTCATTAAAGCCTTAGCCAAATTGTATATAAGATAGATTGCATACACACCATGAAGTTGTCAAAACATTGTGATTTGATTAATGAGGCTGTTAATTTTGAGACTTGTCTCCCATACAGATCCCGAGGCTCTTCAGTCACATCAGGGCTTGTGAGGTTAACAGTATTCCCTGCCAGCCTTGCCGTGAGCCTGTCACGTTGTAAGGACTCTCTCTGTTTGCCATGCAGGAGCTGCCTTAGCTACCTGGGGCATCAGGAGAGGAAGCAGGCACCATTAGCAAAACACTTCCCTACAGCAAGTCATGCTGTCTGTGAAGTGCCTGTCACCCAGTATGACTGGTGCCCTTTACTCCCACAGCTTAAGCTTGCTCTTCTCCAACACAGATTTTAATGCTTTTAATCCCTCAGGATGCAAGTCCCACTCACTTCAGCTTTGCAGTCCACTGCCCATGCCTTAAACCAACAACCCTTGCATGAAGAAAAACAGAGAGTTACTATAAGGTAAGTGACAATGGTTTCTTATGAATCCTAAAAATAGCCCATCCTGTTTTCCTTATTCCATAATATTTGTGTTATTCTATGGAAGAATCCCTGGGGCAATAGCATAAGTAAGGAAGACAGAATGGTGCAGAGGTCTTTGCACTCATTTCAGCCCACTCTTCATACACAGACATGTAGGCATGCAAACCCCTAATTAGAAGGTATGAAGAAAACTGTTTTTAAGTGTGATCATCAATCATGTGTAAATTTATGACCTTCTATTTCCATTTCTTTCATTTTAAACACATCAGTCTCAGCCGACTGGTGCTTTATTAAATCTGTACTATCCACTACTCACATGATGTAGAAACATAAATTACTCAGCAAACCAGAGAAGTTTAATACTCAGCCAGTCTCTTACCCATGCCACATGTTTTACCTTACAAAACCTGCGATAACAATAGTTTCAAGAACTGATATGTTCACTAAATACTTTAAGAGTTAGACTGTACCACCCTGGTTTTGTTTATGTCAGCAAGCCTACTCGTGTGAAAAAGGATTTAGCAGCATAGAGCCTGGACACAGAGCTGCGGAGAAAGGTTTTACTGTTCTCAGTATGACATCAAGTTGGGCCAGCATCTAACTTGCTGCAAATAAGCCAACATAAATGACAACTACAAAAAATCTCTTCTTATATGGACTTAGTGATTCCAGTTGTTGCAAACTCACCCCCCCCCAAAAAAAACAAACAAACAAAAAAAAAAACAAAACAACAAACAAAAAAAAAAAAAACAAAAAAAACTTTTAAGACATGCATGTGAATTAGAAATGCATAATTCTTGAAGTTGAATCACTTGACAAAATTACAGACAAGCCTTCCTATATTCCCCAAGTGCCTATACTCCCTAAGTCTAACCTAAGTTTGTATCTCTGTCAGTACTGGTAAAGAATCTGTTACAAATCCTCCAGCTTCTATATGATTCAAATAACTTTGAATATTACACCGTTTTACAAAAAACATGTTTTCAAACATTATCCAAAGTGATGCTGGAAAGCAGAAATACAATTTCTACATGCAATTTGCACCAGCCTGTCAAAAACAGCATAAAAGGGAGAGAGGTAAACAGGCTACGTGATATGTTTTGCTATAGTTAAAAGCAAGAATGTATCTCACCTAATAATTTAAATAAGATCCTGTCACCTGACATTTTTAAAGCCTCTTGATCTCTTTCTTCTAGTTCCCTGGGTTGTGGCTTTCTAGGGCGCAGTGGATGGAAAGCCATGGATTATTTTTTGTGTTGCATATGCCCCCCTTTACTTTGCCAACCCCCCTGTTAGTGGGAAAAATGAATATTTGCTTTTGTGAAGCACTGCTCCATTGGCGACGGTGGAGAACAACCTTTACTAAAGCTTCTGAAAGCCATGGGCTTTTTAGACACAGGCCAATCTATAAAACTGCCAAGTTCAAATTTGCTGTTATTATCAAGGCAATAATTCTTTGGCCCTTTGTTAAGATGATTTGCCAATTTTGTTGGCACAAATTAGGGACTGAGATTTAACCTCCTGTAATTTGATTTTGAAATTGAATTTAACACACACTGTCCCCCCCAAATAATTCAGAGGTAATGCATTTGTTTTGCAATTTTCTGCACTTGGATATAATGCTAGGAAATGACAAATTTTATCTTTCCAGAGCAAAGACAGAAAGAAAGATACGCTGTTATCACCAGTTTAGTGCAAGCGGATAAGCCTGAACAATCTGAAGATAAAAACCTTAGCAGAATATTTAGAACTTCAGCCTCACATCCAGCCTATGCATTTTGTCACTGAATGCAATGTTAACACATTCATTAACTCTGAAAGTGGAAGGGACTGGTGAAAAACTTAGAAATACTGTAACTGAAACAAGAAATAATGGACATAAATATGAAACAGGCACAAGAAATCATAGAGACTGGGTCAGCCTTTTTCCCTGTCGTAACCCAATTAGTTCTGAAAGAATTATACGAACCATTATTATGTCCCCTTAAATTTCTAGCGGGTCAGATGTGGCGCAGGAGACTGTAGGCTGCTTTGTAGCAAGCAGCTCAAAGTATTTGCATTCAATTTACATTTAGAATATGTAACACAAGCTGAGAAGAGGCTGGAAGACTCCTTTCAGGGATCTGCGTTTTATCTGTGCGAGGCATTCAGCCCCAGCCTGCCTGCTCCATTGGCGGGCTCGTTTGCTCTGGCAGGGACCTCTAGCGGAGCCCCGCACCCCTCCCCATTCAAAGAGAAATAGTTATTAATTATTCTGCAAGCCATCTCTGATGGAAAAGTGTCACTTCTAGCCTCGGCTGTCTCCCTTGACAGCCTGCTACTTTGCTTAAGTGATCTCGCAGTTACAACATTTTTCATAATATTGAACCTAAATTTTCCTTGCTGCAGATTAATCCTGTTCCTTATCAAGCACAATAGCTTCACAGCTCTCAGTCAGTATTTCTAACATGAAACAGGAATCTTGCTCAGAGTACGTGATGTCAAACTGACCTTTGACTCTCACACTTTAAATACATCTCTTGGCATCCTGTGCAAACGAAAACAGACACCACTTGCTTCTTAAAGATTTTACAACTTGCTTGGGCTAATTACTCAGTCTCCAGCACACACAGCTCTGCGCTTACCTGTCTGGAGGAAGTGCAGATCACAGCAGCAAGGCGAGGTTCCTCAGATCTATTATGCACCAGGTACTTCATTAATTACTGAACAGACAAAGGGAAATCTGTCCGTGGTTGCTTTTTTCCTCCCTGCTACTGTGCTGCAACCCCATTATCCATTTGGCTATTTCATTATGAGCAAAAGTAGATTTGGGTTCCATTGCCTGTTTCAATTCCTGGTGTAGCTTAGCCACAGCCAGTGAAATTCCAGTAGGAACACTTTGGCCCACTGTGTTTAAGTATTTAACCATCTGCACAAAAACCACAAAAGAGACGCCCAAACCAAAACCACTCATTTACATAATAAGGATGTGAACCTACTGCAGCCATGTGAAACTATCATTTTTCACATGTGCCTGTGAATCTTTTCCCAGGCTTTTGTAGAGGGAGGGGCAATCTGAGGGCTGGGATCTATGAAGTGAAGAGAAACGTGTGGGTGGGGAAAAATGAGGGTTTTAATTTTTTTTTCCCCTTTTATTCTTTAACAAGTATGCAGCAATTGCTTCTGTATTTTAAAGAAATGTTAAAAATACCCAGAGGTTATAGATTGATGTTTTTCCTTAATGTTTATACAAACATAAATGCACAGCTAAAATAAATACAGAAGTAAAAGGAATACACCCACCTCTACAATTACAAAATCTCTTTCCCGTGGGGAAATTTCATCGTATCCCCATCTGTTAGAACTTGGATTGTGCTACGAACCATTATGGCTTATATCCCTTAATTATTTTGTATCATATGAAATGTAATTGTGGATATTCTACATCTTCCTTGCAAATCCTTAATTTTCTTTCTTAAAGCTACCTATATTCTTGGCCTTCCCTCTGTATGGTGGAGATGAATTCCCAGGGCTAATTAGGTGTAACAGGGTAAGCCACAGTCCCAATCCCACGGTCTCAGCATAAGTTAAATTCTCACAGAGATGATGGAACTTACTCTAGGCTGAGAAAAAAAAAAGGGAAAACCACAGCCAGACCAGTCTGCCATGCAGCTTAACCTGGGAGAAACAAGGGAGATGAACAGCGGCGCTCCTGCATGGAGGACCAGGCAGGAACTTGGCCTGAAATGGAGGCCCAAAAATCTGCATTCAGACATCACACCCTTCTCCTCTCTGGAACATTTTATGAAACTCCATGGATACTGGTAACAGAAGGAGTCATGTGGTGTCCTGTATGGCTGCTACAGCTCCACCAGAGCAGAAAACTGACAGGGCTCTATCAATTTAAGTGGACACAATTTAATACTCAGAGGCCTTGCCCAAGGCAAGTCCTCCTCAGTACACCTAGAAACATGTAGCACAAGGTTTATTTAATAACTGCCTTTACGTCTTGCAGCTGAAATACGGTTTCAAGTGTTCTTGCTCCAGTGAAGAACATGGAATTTGTAAATTGAGGTGGTTTGACAAAACTTGCTTAAAACCAGAAATCACAAACCTCCCTATGCATTGTACACAACCTGCTTCCAAGATTTGTACATCAGACTCCTAAGAGGAAAGGGAATCTATGTTCTCAGAGCGTATTCCTAAAAGGAACAGCCCTTGGGATATTAGCAGCCGATGAAAATAATGATTTTGTAATTTTGACTTGCAAACTACCTGTTTGGGTCATCAGAAAGTCTCAGATCCTCCAATGCAGAGGCTCTTTATAACAAAGACAGAGCATCTTGTTTGAATTGCAAACCCCTCCTGCCAAAGCAGAGGTGATGGATTTCTTACACATCATTTCTTACTGGATATTAGATATCCTCTAATAGACTCACAATAAACCCCAGCAGATGTTTGAAAGGCACATAATTTGCAATTGATTATATACATATATCACAAATCAGACTTTGTATATATAATGGTTGCCCTGTAATCATGCTGCTTTTGTGAATCAACTTTTTTGTGATATCAACTGTTCAAGCAATTGTTGAAAATTTTCACTGATCTTCTACAGTAAATACAACTCTGAGATACTAATAGCTCACAGCTACAGCTATGTTTGGGATGCAAGTTGAAAAGCTGATCTGTGGCTGTGTGCAAGCACGTTTTGCACCCTCAAAAATGAACTCAGCAGACCAGAGTGGTGGCATGTTCATTACTTGAATTTCACTTGCAGTTCATCACTTAGCAGGGGATTTATTAAAGTATGTGGGTAAGAGGTGGACAGAGAAAGAGAAGCCATCCTGTTTTGCTGCCAGGTGAAGAGGACAGTCACTAAATCTGAGTCTGGCCTCCATTCCTGAACTGAATGCAACAGAGGAGGCTCAGGGATGGAAACCCAGCACTAAGAGAAGAGTTGCAGGCTGGAAGAGTCTGAAATGAGCTTCCTCATGCCACTTGCAAGCTAGAAAAGGAAAGGAAGGTTTCCTCTGAGGATTTGAAAAGAAGAATAGATGCATCATGATCACTTCAGTATTATTCACCCTTTTTGACATAATCTTTGTCTCTTTGGTTTGTTCCTGTCTACTTTCACATGAACTGAACAGTGTTGAAAATATACAGACATTTCTACACAAAAGAACACAAATATATCATTTGAATGTGAAAGAGGTGCTAAGCAGTGCTCTCATTTAAATGATGGCTAGAGCCAAGAGACACAGGGCCTAAGATGTATGAGAACAAGACACAAAAAGACGCATCTCTACCATGTTTAAAAGCACATTTGTTTAAGTACACCATGCTGAGATTACATTCAGTATTTTTCCCTAGGCCTGGAGTTGTTGAGACAGACCGAACATAGCTGACCTTTGGAGTGGGATTTTTGTGAAATAAATAAACTGGATGGCAGAGTATAAAAGTTACAAACTTTAGCATGCCATATGCGAAAATCTTGTAAACAGTCCATAAATATCACCTGCTGGGTAAGGCTTGAGGAAGCTGCTGCAGAATTCTTTGCTAACATCTTTCCCCAACTCCAGAAACGTTCAACCATCTGGTAACGGTGCTTTATTCTATAGCTTTTCTGTTGGCATGTGCCTATAATTACAAAACATGCTATTACCAGCTTCAGTCTGGATGCACCACAACCCACGGCTGGGGATCAGAAGCCCTGACGCTCTGACAGAAATGCTGGGAAAGGCAAAAGCACTCTGAGGGACACCAGCACAACATTTGTCTTCCTATCTTTGAAGGCAATTTTACTGACACTAAAAGTGACTATTTTGCTAAGTATTGTGGTCGCAAAATTGAGCTCTTAGTTTTTCTTCCAGGACCTATCTTCCTGATGAAGAAGTTAGCATTTAATTACCATTGAAAGTAAATGCTATTTTTTCCCTATTTTTATTTATTTATTTATTTTATTTTCTTCCAATAGCTACACAGAGATGGACCAAATTCAACTGTGCAGCAGCTTTAAAGCAGGGTAACTTGTTAGTTACAACTTATGTTCTGAAATAAAGAAGCCATTGATTGCTTTAAGAGTTCATTCCTTATTGCATTGCTTTCTGAAATAGACCCATTTTTCAGTTACAGATCTGCAGAAAGTATTTTAAGGTCTTCTTTTTTACACATAAAACTTCTAAAATACAAAAATGACATCTTTTTCTTTTAAGAATTTAGGTTTATATATTCACTCTTTGGCGGACTTTCATCTTGGGATTGAATTTTATAGCTCATATTTAAATCCCTAAAAATAGGGGCTTACAACAGAATTTCTGACGTTCTAAACCACTGTGCAGCAGCCCTGGCTGGCATTGCTCTAGCTAGCACTGCTTTTAATCTACTGTTTGAATATACTGCTTAAGAAATACTTCAGATTTTAGTGGACAGAATAGATGCAGATCCTAAATGACTTGCCATGAGAAATGGAATTAAGAATAGTACATACGGTTTAATAGCTTTATCATTATGAACAGGCACAAAGGCTGACATTTTAAAGTCATTATTCTCTTGCACAAGCTGGTACAATTATACTTTTAATCAAGAATTTCAACTTCTTTTGTTACTTCCTGCCTTTCCTGTGATATACAGTTCCCATTTTGGCCTCATCCTGTTTTGTCCTACTTCTTGTATGCTAAGGAGTCTATTTCTAGTGGAGGCCAGCATTTTTCAAATGCAGTAACACACTATAAACATGAAAGATTCCCTTAGAGACACTGTTGTTTTTTTTTTTTCCTTTCTTTCTTTTTTTCTTTTCTGTTGTTGTTGTTTGTTTTTTGTTTGTTTTTGCTTTTTTTTTTTTTTTTTTTTTTTTTTTTTTTAGCTGATCAAAAGGCGACTCTGACATCTGCTTCTTGCTCAATAAAAATATTATTTAAGAAAAAAAGAGAAACAACTCTAGATTAGCATTGCATCCTTGTCTTGGCTGAAACCTCAGCAAAAGAAAACGCTGGCGTCATTGCCACTTACCCTATTGCTGCTTAACTTTACCCATCCTGTTTTAATTACACAAGGTAGAGAGACAAGAAATCAGTTTGTAAACGATAATTTAGTGTCCTCTATTTTTCCTGACTTTTAAAGTACACA
Source organism: Aythya fuligula (assembly GCF_009819795.1). NCBI lineage: Eukaryota > Metazoa > Chordata > Aves > Anseriformes > Anatidae > Aythya > Aythya fuligula. The sequence continues at coordinate 15,328,674 of NC_045560.1, read as the reverse complement.
GCTACTTATTATAATTTAGCAAAACATGTGGAATTTGAGGAGGCTGCCCTGACAATTTGCCAGGAGTCTACGAACTGCCTCCAACCTGCATCTTTCAAGTCTGTTTGTGTTTTGCAGCAACAGCAGCTTCAAGATTTGGGCTTCTTGATCTTGGAAATTGGTCTAAGACAGGGTCATGACTTTGACCCCGATTAGGAAAAAAGTTTCAAGCTCAGACCTAAATGGATGCATGTGAACAGTCTTCTGAATTAGAAAAATTTTATAGTGCCTCATCTTCCATGTGGTGTGGTCTACAGTGATTACAAGCCCTAGCATGCAATGCTCTTTCTTAATAGAAACAGTCTTGTTCATGTGCTGAAGCAGGAATATTTGGACCTTAACTCAGTCACGTTACTAAGCACGTGCCTAATTGTAAGCACCTGCTGGCCACATTAAATTAAGCATGGTTTAAGCATATGTTAAACAGAGCTGAGGCAGCACTGAGGAGAGGCTGAAGAAGCTCAAGTGAATGAAATGTGTTTGCTGAGTTAGGCTGTCTATGTTGTATGCCATTCCTATACTCTGGTATTTTCTTTCCATTCCCTTCTACTTCATGTTCTTATGTCCTGTCAAATTTCTTCTTTGCTACAGAAGATTCCTCACTGCCAACCATTGCGCTCCTGTGGTGCATGTGCTCTGCAGGAGTGACTCTGAATGCCACAGACCAGTGAGCACAGGTTGTCAGCTTGCCCCAGGGGGATTCAGGACAGCTTTGAGCCAAGCACAGTGGCATGCCTCATCTCAGAAGTTGCATGTAGCACTGCCTCAGCAAGTGCACTTTTACATTGTAAGCACATCAACAAGTGATACGTATTAAAACAGGAGTTTCAGTTCTTGAAGAAAATGTTTACTGCTAAATAAACAGAACATAAAGTTCCTGTCCTCATTTTCTGTTTTCATTTTTACTTGTAACCTGACTATAGCACTTGTTGTGCATTAAGCCTGTCACGTGGTGAAATATTTCCAAACCTCTGCAAAATTTTTCGCCTCGCTGAGATGGGTAATACTGTACCAGCCCTGGCAGCCAGCTCCGTGCCCACTGCAACAGAAATGAAGTGTCTGCAGCTATCTCAGTCTGCCACCTTTCCAGCCCACTTCAGGCAGCTATTTCTGAGGACTTTGGGAGGAATTTATTTCACCTTACAGTAGTTATCTAAAAGTCAGGGAGGTGCTCTGAGCTAGTTATCCCTTGGTAGTCTGGGGAGAGAGATAGAGGCACCTATAAAAAATGATTTAGCCTGTTGATCAGCCTTAGGATGGAAAGTACTTTTGCTGGAAGTATTTCCCCTCCCATTAATCACAAGAGAAGCCCAAGTATCTAGGTTAGAGGAAACACCTAGCTTTTAGGAGTGTAAATTAATGAGATGAGATGAATGAATCTCTGCACTTTGTTACAATTTTACTCATAATTGTTTCTCAGTAGCACTTCCTTGTCACTGGCTCATGCCTTGCACTTCCAGCTGCATGGCCACTCTGCAGCAAATATACTGTTGTTTATTTCCTACATGCATGCTAACACTGCTTTCTGCTACATGTTCCCTCTACGCAGCAATTAATATTGTGCAGCACTTCTTTTGCCAGGAAGAAGTTTCTTTTGTAGAAACACAACTGTTTCTTTTTAGACAGCATTAGTAAGCTTGGTTTTGAATTGCCAGAGGAAGAGGGAAAATTGCAAAAGATTGCAGCATTGGGAAAGGCAAACAGGAAAGTTTTAGACACTAGCAGTGACCTGCAAATCTTCTGGAATTTAAATTGGAGATGAAGTTATCAGTGGGGATGAGAAAGGTGTAATGTTGGGGAGTAAAGATGAAATTTAGCTCATAATTTTGGCTTCTGGCCCTTACTTTCATGTGTACACAGTGCAGCTAGTAGACACCTGTGCTTGGGACTTGAAACTTGGCTGGTAGTTGTATCCATGTGGTGTAAAATGGCATATTAGGGCTTTGATCTAATGCTGTGACCTAATCTTGCAGGAAGAATGACTCTGGCTCTGACACTCATGCTCCGAGTGAGCTTAGTGATTTTTGTGGGTGAGTACAGAGCAACTTTGGAGAGTTCAAAAGTGAGGGTAGCTGCTCTTGTGGCCAGAGCCAACAAAGGCAGACACTTGGCAAACACAACCAATTCCTGCCTCTCTTATCTTTGACATGCTGCCACAGCTTTACAAACACCTTTCAAAGGAAACGTGCTGCAGTTGGGCCAAAGTAGCTGCATGCCCTTCCCCTGGTTTTGGCTCACCAAGGGTGCTGAAGGGCTTGGGCACGTAAGCACGGAGGATGCCGGGCGTTCCCAGAGGAGCACGTATTTTGTGAGCATCAAAGGCAGCTGAAGCCAGGAGCCTGCCCGCAGAGCACATGTCCCTGCTGTTTGCAGCCTGCAAAATGCAAGGAAACACTCCCAGTGCACATGTGGGAGCTCTGCTCGATGAGAGAGGACTCCAGGACCCATCTTGCAGATAGCGGCTATGGAGATGTTTGAAGTCTGATTTACTGCAAATTGGCTGTTTGTTGTTGGGCTGTTGCGTGTGATCAGAATGGGTCATCCCTGCCAAGGGACGTGAATGCCATTCTGTCAAACAGCATCTAAGCTCTTCCCTAAGTGGAAACAATTGCTTCTCCTCTCTTTGCAGGCACCTCTGCAAGTTTCTTAGGTGCCACTGACACAGTTCATGGATCAAGTATGCCAGTAATGCTAATATTAAAGAAATAACTGGAGAGAAATATAGGAATACACTTTTTTTTTTTTTTTTTTTTTTTTTTTTTTCCCCACAGTAAAATGTTAACTTCTACTACAAAGAAATATGCAATAATGTTACCATCTGTGTCACTTTATTCAGGCCAGATCCACATTACAGCTAGAACAGCGTTCCCAAGCTGAAACACTGCATCATTATTAGCAATTACCAACATAGCTCCATTATTAGCAATGAGATGTCTATAGCCAGTTCGCATCGTCTGTGCTGCTTTTATTTATTTTGGAGAAACAATGAACATAAAATGTCTCTGCTGGACTCTGACATGGTGTGTACAAAGGCAAATGTCTGTTGCAATCTAGGGGGCGGACAAAGAGGAGGTGACGGAGGGAACTGCTCAGCCACTGAAAGTTACTTTCATCAGTGTTTCCTTTGGCAAAGCCTGCTCTGAAAATGTGAGGGGAAAGGGGGTGGGTGCTGAGAAGGGGGAGGAAGGGGGAGATGAAAAAAGCTAAAGATGTTTTAAAGGTTTTTTTTTTTTAAACTTTATTTTTTTTCCTTCTCTTTTTACAGATAATTGCTAATTATTTGAGAGAAGGGCATTTTTTTTTTCTTTTCTGCAGATAACTGTCTCTTATGCCCTAAAATCCTGTAGAGTTTGGCTGAAATAGCCTTTAACATGTCCTTTAAAAAAACCACTAAGAACCAGCAGATAGCGAATGATCTATTTAACACCTGGGAAAAGTAAATATACCACAAGAAAATATTAACCTCTGTTCAAAACCAGATGATTCAAGAACATATTTTTAGAGTGCCTTTTGATTCAGACACCAAATCAGTTTTCTGGTTACTGGGTCAGGATACTTAATGGCTGCATCAAACACAGGGTGATACACGAGTGAAGTCCTCAGCTCAATGACAAGGGTATGAGATCTGCTCGAACGTCTGAGTGCACAGTTGTGACTGCTTCTCTTCAGAATTTGCCAAGAATGCACATTAAAAGAGGCTGCAGGGTAAAAAACTACAGCTGCCTGACAGACAGGCAGCAGCCTCATTTTACACAACTCTTGTCTGTACTCCACTGAAATAAAAACAACAGGCTGATTCATAACTTCCAAATTATCCATGCAAGAAGAGTGGATTTTTCCCTGCTATAATGAGAGTGTAGGAGCCTCTATCCTTGATGCTGAGCTTCAATCTGCCCCCTCACTGCAGCCGCTCCAGACCATACACACTAAAATAGGCTTTAACAGCTCACTTGTTAAGAGCTTTTTCATTGCATGCGCTTGATACAGTCCTTAGCAGAAAGCCTATTTTTGATCCTTTTCTCCAGACCTCAGTCTTGGGCCTGGATACTCTGGGTGGGGTTGCTGACACTGGCTGCATCCATAATCTCGTGCTCTTGCCATGGACTCAGGGAGATGCACAGCAGCAGCTCCCCAGGATGGTGGGCAAGCTCTTGGACATCTGCAGGCTTTGTGAGCTTTGGGCCAAAGTTACCTCCCTCTGGACCAAAGCTGGCAGTTTTGGCCCTGCATCCTGCTTGCCCCAACTCCTGATGCTAGATAGCTCATCCTTGAGCTCTTTAAAAAGGCATTTTCTGGGCTTAGCTTAGATGGTGGACCAAGACCCACTTGGGCAGGGGCAGGTTTGTGGCCTTACCCCTCAGCTCTCCTCCTGGGATGGCAACTTGATGGCAACATGATATTTTCATTAGTTTTAAAATTGAAAAACAAGAAGACTTTTTTTTTTTTTTTTTTTTTTTTTTTTTTAATTAAAAACATGAAATCTAAGGTTTTAATATGAACAAGGAGAGCTGGTGAGAAACTAGTATTGACTTGGGTAGAAAGGCTGGGATATTACATGAAATAAAGAGTCTTAAGCATCCTAATTCAGAATGAAAAGGTCTTCTTTTGTTTTTATGCAAGCACTTGGTTTATATGGATTACTTCATTTTAGCCTTTGTACATATAAAATGCAATTCCTTTGAGTAGGAAGTTAGATGAGATGATTTCCTGAGGTCCCTTCCAACCCAAATGATCCTATGATGGAATGAAGCAAATTAATTACAACTCAGTGAAATTATATTTTCATCTAAGAATCAAAGAAAAATAATCAAATAAAAAAGATATTTCAACATTTTCTCATCAAATTTGAAAGAAATTCAAGCCAAAAACTGAAATGAATGCTGCCACTTTTCTTTCAGGGGTAAGAGAACTGGACGGTTTGAATTTAAGCCATTACATGGCAATTGGCTTTGGAGCCAAAGGACTTTGCCTGTTTATATATTACATGTTTACAATAATGCTTCCTAATATGATTTAAACTACTTCTTCCCATGGAAAAAAAAAATATTGTTAAATGTTTTCAACTAGTAATAAGCTGTGTTGCATTTTTCAGTGCTGTTCCCACACAAGCAGAACCCACCAGCCATCTAAGATACAGTTTCACTGTTGCTGAGACTGAACTCGTCTGGAAAATTCTTCAGTACTCGTCTGGCAAGAACTATATAAGAACATGCTTTATTAGACAGAATTTTTCTCTCCAAGTTCCTTAGTGTAGATACCGCCAAAAAGGTGTTCCTTGGGATACAATAAATGACCATGTGCATGGGTACATGTGCAGATGTGTGAGATTTCTCCAGCACGCACAGCTGAGGCCACAGGAGTGACAATTCTTTTATAATCCCATTTTCACGTGCTTGGAGCTTTCTGAGCTGTATTATTTTGTCACAGAGGTTTACATGTGGCCCCTTACTCAAAGGTGATATTTTTTCTGAGGTTTCACAAAATCTATTAATCCATTTTTGAGATCCAGAGGGTAGAGAAATGCTTTTCCTGACTCCTAGATTCTTGTAGCCCTGTTATGGCATTGATTTTAACACAGAATTCTCTACAGAGTTTAATAGCAATCAGCAGCCTGATGTGCCTTAATGACTTCCTCTGTGCATTCAAAAAATGGCTAAACTTGACAAGCTGAAACCTTCCAAGGGGCCAGTGCTCACCGAGTAATAGCTCCCAGGTCAGTTTGGGATTATTATTTTAGAGTAATAACAGATTAAAGACATTAAGATTTCCTTGACTTCATAAAAATGTTTTGAAAATTAGTTTTGTCCTCAGAACAGCCCCTGAGTTTAGAGCTATATGGCTGCTTCTCAGCTGGTGCACATCAGAGCAGTCCCGCTGCACTTAACGTAACTGCAGCAGGAAAGGATCCAGCCCATGAGGGAAATACAAAGCCATCAGTCACAACTTTATTGTCTTCACTTGAAACATGCCAACATAAAAATGGTATAGTTACGGTGAGGATGGGACCCTTAATATTTGCTATTTTACACTTTTGTGTGTGTGTGTGTGTGTAATACTTGGAAAAGAGCAATCCCCTGAAAACATTAGCTTGTGCAATGCACAAAGGAAAATGTAATAAAAAAGCTTTTTTTTTTTTTTTTTTTTTTTTTTTTTTTTTTTTTTTCTGTCAGCCCGCTTAGTTTATCTCCAGTGCATTTGTCAGACAAGAGCAGTGGGAAAGTGCAAGAACACTGCAGCAGCCAGTATGAGCTTTGTCCAAAATATGCCAGTAATTTACAGATCTGTGTCTTCCTTAGCAAAAAGTCATGTCCTTGTGCTTATTGGCCTTTAATTTTTTTTTTTTTTTCTTTTCTCCTCATCTCTGTAAATTCATTTTGAAGCCAAACAAAAATTTGGCTTCCATAACTCTAGGATGTCTAATGTTATTGCATATATATATACTCAGAGATAAGGATAGTAGACTAAGTGGGATTTTTTTTTTTTTTTTCTGGGATTAATTTTGTTTTCTGTAAGTTTTGGTCATGCAGTGAAGGGTGAAGAAACACAGACAGTGAAATCAATGGAGATTAATATTTTATTTTCCCTTTGATTATTTTTTTTTCTAAAAATATATCACTTGAACGATAGAAGATTCAGGGCTGTGGCTGAGGAAAGAAACAGCATCAGAAAGCTGAGACTGTAACAAGAATACAGCATTGCCAGCTCTCGTGATTTTTATCACCAGTGTCATAAAATTTGATGGCAGGTTTTAAAGCATCAGCTGCTTATATCATGGTATTGGCAAATTTCTCATTTAAGATGAAGGAATTTTCTGGCTATTTACTAATAGATAACAGATAAAATCACCAAAAACATACTAACAGGAAAAATACTCAATACTTTTTGAGATTCAAAAGTTTCATATTTTGAGGTCTGACATGATATCCAAAACCTGGAGAGGATATTAAGAAAGAAAACCACTGTTTTAGTCAGGAGAGTAAATCACCCACAGAGAGGAGGTGAAGAAGGACTAGGCATTAGGGGGATCAAGCAAATCACAAAGCAGCCCTAATTGTTCTGAAACCAGGTTAGGAAAATGGGTAGAACCTGCACCATACACCATGAATTAAGTGTGCAAGGGAAAATGGGGTATTTTCTGTATTTCATTATTGCTCTAGCAGTACAAATGCATTTGAAAACTCATGGGCCTTTTTGCTCCCCTACGTACACCATGTGCTAGAAAGAAAATAATGTCCAAACTCAGAAAAGGTTTACAACATACACTGGCACCAGAAAAATATTCTTCAAAAAAAGGGTTTTCTGGAGCCTAAAATCATTTTGTCCAGTTCAAGTGAGATCCTAGTCCCACACAGGTGGGGAGAATTTTTGCTGCTGACTTAAAGAAGGCCAGAATTTTACCCTATGTGCAAAGGAGAAATCTCCCCTGCTGCAGACAGAGCAGGCCCCAAATCTTTCTGTCATCTGCTTCCACCCAATAACAGCTTTATAGAAGTAAGTTAAGAATGAATAACTTAAAAGCTGCCCAAGGCGACTCTAAAGTGCTGCTTTCCCTCGCTGCACATGAGAAGACAGCCATTAGCGCTGCTGCTGCGTGGTTCACAGCTCCTCGGGGGCCGCTGTGCTTTCAGAATGGCCTGGTTTTGTACTGGCAATATGCACATACTGGAAATTGGTTGCATTTGGATGCTATTTGGCGTTCAGTTTTGAGTTAGTGCTGTGTCTGTTATAGATTCTTCTCATCACGGATAATATGTCTCTTGTGAGCACGAGTCCTATTCTTCATTTTTGTTTGGATAACACTTCTCTCTGAAAGTCGATAGATTGCCACATGCATTTTTATACAGCAGTATATTGTTTAAAAAAAAAAAAAAAAAAAAACAAAAAACAGCCAGAAGATTAAGAAATGCAAAACAATGGCAAATAACTATTACACTGCACTACACTTCCACCCAGAAGTCTCTAGGGACTTGACAAACATCAATGAATGTACCCTCAATATATTTGAAAACATGAGAAATATTATCCTCTCTAAGGAAACTAAGGCACAAAGACATTGATTGACTTGCCCAAGATCAAGCAGTATGAGAGAGTTAGCACTGTGAACAGTGCCATCATGCCCTAGCACAGAGTCCTGTGTAGTTCTGTAAAGCTATTAGTAGAAAGAAAGGTTTGTACACATGTCGAGAGGACTTTGGTCTATATTCTACCTCATTTTAAGAAGCTCCTGCCCATTCTGCACAAGTATTGAGGTCTGATCTTGCTGAATGGCAGAACTTTAACTGACTTCACTGTAAGTTAATACAGTTTGAGCTACAATGCTGGTCTTCTGAAAATTTCTAGGGTGATGTACAGTCAGCTCTTGTTCAGCTGACATAAATCTCTGTAGATCCACTAACTTCAGTGGAGAGTTCTTTGGGCAAATTAAGACTGTGGACCATGAAAACCAGCTTCCTTTCTTTAGGTATTTAAATTGAAATAATCTGAAATCTTTCAGATGAGAAATAGCTGAAGCTGAGATGTGGCAAGGAAGGATATATTTTCCTTTCTATGTTGAGCATATGGGGACATGCAAAAGTTACCCGGTGATCAGATGTTTATTTTCAGAGCACTCAGAATTTGATTTCAGAGCATCAGCTGAGCTGTGGTTACACCTATGAATGTGTTTTCAGTTTGCAGCCTTGGGGGTGGGGAGAAGAATAACTAAAAAGGGGATAAGCTACATTGCACGTCATATGGAATATCACAGGGTGAGAGTGTGCATATGGATGATTTCCATGGAGTAAGCGAGGTGCTTGAAGGTCACACCACAGTAATTTATCTAGCTGCCTAGTGAGGCAAGTTAAAAAAAACCTTCCTGGAAAGAATAAGTTACAGTAGGCAGAGGAACTGCTTAGCTTAGACACTTCGCCTGAGATAGTGTTCAAAGAGTAAAAGCTGGGAAAAAATCTATTTGTCAGTAAGTCCCCCAGTAAGTACATACAAATATGTACATGTATATATATATATATTGCAATCCAAAACTTGCAAGCAGCAGGGGAATCATATTAAATTTGCTCACAAAATTAGTACACAAAAAACTCTGTAAGAGTTATGTACCAGTCTATACACTGTTTTTACAGCCACTTTAGCTATACCAGTTTAGAAACCGTTATGGAAAAAGCAGTATAGCCCCTACTACAAACTGCTGACACTAGCAAGGTTTATTTCTGCAAATGTACTGACATAAGGCATCTTTATACTAGAATAAATGTATCCCCCTGTGTGTGCTGAATTGTTTTAACTATACACAAACAAATCCCTAATTGAAGTCATTAAACCAGTACAAAAATCAGTGCATGAAGACTAGGCTTTAGAAGACAAAGATTCAAGTCTCAAGGAGCACACAAGTATTGCTAATAAAAAAATATATATGTAAAAACTTAGAAAGTAAAAATGTAATAGGCAACAGGGGTACCCTGATTGCCTGGGAAATTTGAGACTGGATCTTGGTAGTAAGTTTAAGTTTAGTTTGGGGGAGAGCTATTTGTGTGGGAAAGGCTGAAGAGCACTGGTTTCTTGAATAATGACATGCTATGATGGGAAGAATGAGAAGCAATTTGGGCACTATTAGCTACACTGTTCAAGAGTAATAAGGAACTTGAAAATGATGTCAGAGAGATGAGATAAAGAAGACTATTATACTGTCTGAAGGCCATCATCTAGGATAGCTGTGGAGCATAAATGAAAATGAAAACCAGTAAGGAACATAATACAATATGCTTGTGGTATTTTATGTTTGAGATGTTAGCAGGTGCAAGACTATTGGGCATCAGCGAACAATCTTCACTTGCTCCCCAGCTCCCTGTGGTCCTGCATCTATCGTGTACACCTACATTATATAGCACATATTCTTTATATAATAAACAAAACAAAACAAACAAACAAACAAAAAAAGAAGATTTCTGAAATGCATTAGAATGATGTTAGACTATATAGACTGGCTAGAATGTGTACCTGCTTTAACTGTTTGCCATCTGGAATACATGGAGATGAATCTAAATTTTCTGCTACAAATGCATGTAAGGAAGTTTTGGATTTGAGCCCAGATATAAATATACAAATAAATAAAGGTTATAGAATTGTGACACAAGTCTCAGGGTTTTGTGGGAATGACAAAAAATAAAAAAATAAACAGTCAGCAATCAGAACATATGCCTTCCGTGCTAAAACATCTTATGCTTCTGTCTCCAAAACAGATTATGGAAATGGCCGTGAAACAGAAAAAAAAAAAAAAAAAAAAAAAAAAAAAAAAGATTTTATTTAAGAGCCACCTTTGCATATTTTTCCAGACTTAACTAAAGCTACTCAAATGGAGCAACAGCCTAGCATTTCCTATAAGAAGGGTTTTTAGCATGGGAGACGTAAGCCTCCCATTTTGCATCTGGCAAAGTTGAGTGATCACTATGGAAATAGGCAGCGCAGTCTACATTTCTGCATGGTGATCAAGCTAAAGCTTTTCTAAATTGCTGATCTGCTTCCCTTGTTACAGATGAATACATCAGACGAGAGTCGGCAGAAGTTGCCTGGCTTAATGACAGATTGGCACAAGATTCTACACCGAGACAAACTTCGATTCTTACCAATGCACTTAGCAATTTGTCCCAAACCTTCACTGTTATGAGCTCAGATTCTGGAGCACAAATTATAAGTTCCATATGGTGATTCATGAATTGAGGGGACAATAAGGATTGAAGCTGAATTTTCTACTGTACAGTAAATTTCTCTGCAAGCACCTGAAATCCATTGTTACAAAAGTGACTACTAATTTGTATAGGGCCATAAATGTATGTCCTAGCTTTCAAGCACTGTTAGCCCTGCACAAGTGAGTCTGCTGTTTTAATTGTCTTCGGTGGAACTGTTTATGTGAATATGATGAGGAAAAATTTAGAATTTGGCTGAGAGAGCATTTCTCAAAGCTTGAGGCAGAATAATCGCGTGTGTGTGAACAGACCTCTCAGTTTTCCCTAGGTGCCTGGTTTCCAACTGAAAAAAGGAGTGTATTAAAAATAAATAAATAAATAAATATGTATATATATATATATATATATATATATATATATATATATATATGTATCTTCTTTTCCCATATGAAAAGCAGTGGGGAGCAGCCCAACATAGGGCTGAGTTGTGCGGGCAGTGTGGCTGCTCCCAGCTGCAGTGGGGTGCTTCAACCCCTCTTCCACGCTATAGTCCTAACGTGCTGTGTCTGCACATGGAGGCAGCCCACAGGGCAAATGTGCAGTGGAGCTTGAGCTGGTGGGAACGTAAGGAAGGGATTGTCCCAGGCTCCCATTCAGTGTTAGGCATCTGCATTTAGGGGAGGCATGGGGCCACTACAGCTCCACATCAATGTGGAAGGCAGCAGACAAGTGCCCTAGTTTCTCCTGTACAACAGCTGGTTATTGTACTTCTGGGATATGCATAGTTTCCTCTGGAAGAAATCACCACGTCAAATGGGTGTCTCTTCCATATATGCATATATTTTCTCAATGGTCCTTTTGAGCCATCTAAATCCTTCATTTTATAGCATTACGTAAAATATTTGTAATGTTATTAACATGCAAGATAAGTCTAAATAAGGACAATCATTTTCTGTTTAAATGTATTTTGATCACACAGTTCACAACCAGCTTTGTGGCTCACAGTTTCACAGTACCTTATGTGTGAGAAATGATCAGAAATTTTATTTTTTGAGGTTATGATTTTAAAAACCTTTGATATTGCCCATGAAAATCAATTTCCTCTGTGGAAGTTTAGGACTTGGGAAGGGGGGTTATGCTCACATTTTTGTGAATTTGTACAGAAAAAATAAAATGACCTATGCACCCAGAAAGTTGGCAGGTGAGTTATTAAACCACTCTCAAATCTCCTTCAGGAAGTTCATTAAAACTCTATTTGGAAATGACCAGGTGCTTGCTTCCCACAGTGCAAGAGGAAAATCTGTCACCCTGTTTAAAAAATTGTTTGGTTACTTGGGATAAAGAAATAATCATTATACCAAGCCGTGTGGTTTTGTGATGGAAAACTGTGGCTTGGTGAGAAAAGTGCCAAGGTCAATGCAATGAAAGACCCACAGTGAACTCAGACCTGATTTCAGAAGTCAGTGGTGGATGGAGGCCAGAACAAAATCTTTTCTGTGGTTCTCTTTGAAAACACTTTTTTTTTTTTTTTTTTTTTAGGATTCTGGATAAAAATAACTCTTTAGATTGAGAGTTTTTAGCTTGAAAGAAAATATCTTTAGAAAAGATTTTTATATATTTTATGAGGATTTCTAATGCTGACAAAATTACCTTGTTTGACACTGGATCCTGACCTAAATACTACGGCCAAGTCAACTAACAGGAAAATAGTAGGGCTAAGCCTTTTTCATTCTTTATACTGCCAAACCACTGCCTCTTGCAATCAGGATTGATTACAAACACCCAATTAAGAGGCATTTGGAACATGATCTGAACACTAATCCTGTCTCCTTTTCTCTTTATACCTAATTATCAGCCTTAAGATGGGTATTAGCGCTTTAATTAGTAGATTTACTTTAGGAACTTCTACATAAACTAACAAATCTATACTATAAGTATAAATGTACGTACGTATGCACAATCTTAGAGATGTGCACGTAATATATACGTCTGTATCCAAGTTGTTCTGTATGACACATAAGTCTAGACATATACATGTGAGTGCTAGTGTATCCTGTTTTCAGACATAATTTCATTCTTTGGAAATACTACAAAAGAAAATAATTGAATTTGGTTTTACATCAGCTCTCTCTCTGTGTCATAATTATCAATGTTATAGCTTGCAATAAACTATAATTAAGAAACTAATTTTCAGCAACACGTAGGTTTTTGTTTTAATTAGATTAGCACGGGGGAGGGGAGTGAAGATGAGAGTGGGGTGGGGTTGACTGAAAGCATATTGAATGTTCCATGGTGTTAATGCCAACGATTCTGGGTTTCAGTTTAGAAAGTACTCAGCCCTCTGTTCTGAATTTGTTTCTGTGTCTGCAGAAAGGCTGAAGGATGAGGCTCATGGGAATCCATATCTGACCCTTAGATTTTTTCCTGTCTGAAGGGCATCTGGTTTTAGCACAGCAAGACAGCGTTTTCCCCACAGTTCACTTAACTGTCCGGATTAATATAAACACCTGCATCAAACTGTTGTTATAATTACACTGTGCTATATAAAGGGACCCTAATCAAGGCTCTACAGTGCCAGGCATGTACTGATGCCCACAGAGTATAAAACAGGCTCTGCATCCAGCATCTCCATTCCTAACACATACAAACACAGACATCTAGTGATGACCAGGTAGTTTGGTCATGGTTTCCCTAAAAAAATTTCCTGAGAAAACTCAAACCCAAACCACCACTCTGAAAGAAAGAATTGTTAGCCAGGTTACAATAGAGACTTTCAGAATCTATTTATTATACTGTGTAATCAGAAAAACAATTTAATTTCCAACTTCTTTCAACTCTTATTTGGTATCAAAAGCACAATAAAATAGCAGAACTATTTTTAGATACTTGCATCTGATACATGTATGGAAATACACACTGAATCCTGTAGCAGAGGCCAAATACTATGATTCAGAACCTTTAAGTTAAGGAAAAGTATTATCCATGTGCACACATGTGTAAGCAATAACATACTCTGACTACACTGCAACAAGTTTTATTTGCTTCCCTGATCTTGAGTACGCTCTGGCCTAGTTTTTTTCCTTGGCACCATTTACCACAGCCTTCCACAGAGTATCAGATAGTGGTGGTCACCAACAGCACACTAGGTGAGAAAGCCTTTCATGTACTTTAAATGAAATAGAGAAATGCTCTAGGAGTGCACCCCAGAAACATGAGATATTATACGCCCCTCAAGTCCACTGCAGCAATTCTCAACCTAAATTCCACCAAAAATGCTTTTTTCTTGTTGTGTGGACCAGAATGAAGGATGATCACCTCCATCCCCTCAGTAATCCCAAATAATCTTTTAGTAGCCCCAAGCAGCTAGATGTTCCTATTGAAGGAGAGGTTTCTGAGACAGAAAAAGGGGGTGGAGAAACCTCCCCTTCGGCCCTGGTGCAGCCTTACCAGTAAGTCAGTGCTTCTCATCCTTCTCATGGCCACATCTAGCCTGACTTCGGCAGGAAGGCAGGCATATGCCAGCCTCCTGTGGTGAGGTGCTTGGTGGGGTGGTTCAAGGTATGTGGGATGGGTGATTTAGCTCATTCAAATCAAAAGACACACACGGACATGGGCATTACTCCAGCTGCCCTCAGCAGATGATGAGGGGACATTCAGACCTTTCTTACGTACCTTGTCCTGAGGCAAATGGCTAAAAGTCCAGCCCTGATGCCCAGAGGAGCAGGGCCAGGTTGTTAAAGTTGTATTTCTTGTTGAAAGCTCAGAGGCCTTAATTCATTCAGGCTTCTCTACCATGCTCAACCATGGTCAAATATTGTTCCTATCTCTCACAGGCCCAAAGTAATCTGCTCCTTTGCTGTCTCTGCTGCTTAGCTGGTGTTGTCAGCTCACTGCAGTCACCTCACTGCCTACCAAGCTCAACAGCAGCTGAGGAGAGAAAACTCTGATTATCGTTTGACATCAGCATGACTAATGCAGTTATAAAAGTCTTACAGGGCCAGTGTTCCACCTTTCTTCACAGCCAGAAAGAACAGGATACAGCTCTGCAAAAGTGGAGGACAAAATTCCCACTGCTTTCAATGATAACAAGACAGTATGGGGTCCAGACCTTGCATTGCTGCTGAGATGACCTTTGTACAGTTTTTGGGAGCAATTCAGGGCTGGAAAGCCCTGAGCCAAGCCCCAGGCACAGCTCCAGGCAGTCAGAAAGCAGCTATAATGTGTGCAGCCCTTAGTAGTTCAAAGGACCCTTCTGACACATGAGGCTTGACGGCAGCCCAGCTGTGCCCTTCGCGCACAGGTCTCCTAGGACATTACTGCATTGCCACAGCATCTCAGTGCCACCTGGGGCTCAAACTGCCTCTGCACAAGAGAAATACCAACCACAAAATCTGCAGAAAGCAGCCTTTGCCGTGTGGAGGAATGGGAACCAGGATTTAGACAAAAGTAAATGAAAGCTTAAACTTTGCAGAAACTAAAGAAAGGCTGAGCCATGCCTTGCCTTGCTCCTGTTTATTTTACCAGCCTCAGTTTGTTATACCTACAGATTTACAGCATAAATCCATTGACATTATTTAGAAATACAATGGATGGATGAATTTCTAACATCATTAAGGGCTACAGAAGTTCTGCGGGGCTACAGTTGCACTCAGTATGTCTGGCTGGCCATGTTTTTTTTCCAAACTCAAGGGTCTGGAGGAACTGCTTTCTTCTACATAAACAAACATACGTATTTTTTTGCTCTGCATTTTATAACTGACGGCAATTTCTATACAGCCCTAATCTCATCGGTGTAACTAATCCTTGGTAAACACAATATAAAGAATAATTACCTATGACATCTCTCCTATGACTGAAATGTTCCCAAAATGGGCCAATTTTTCCACACAAATTGATTTGACAGCATTGTGTATACACTCTATAATCGTCGCGTAAGGATGATATTTATTCTATACATCTGTAAATGATGGCCCATAAAACAATTGTGCCGTGTGGTATGTCTATGAAAACCTTGTAAAACAATACAGTCAAGTCTGGCAACAAAGTCAATTATTTGTCAGTAAGAAAACCACTTTTGGGCTTTCTCTGCCCAGCTCTCCACCTTTCTTAAGCCCTTTTCTTCTGAAGCTTCACATTCATTTTCTTAATGTTTTTAACCTAGTGTCTGTGAAATTTTTATTGCTCCCTAGATAATGACATCTGATCTGAATGTAACCACACACCTCTTTGCTCAGCAACATTTGTCACAAACCATTATAAATTATCATGCTGATAGTGTGCATTGCTGGGAAACCGGAAAAGTTCCATAAATTCAAAGTACTGTATCAGTGACATTCTTGTTTATTTTCTAGGTATAAAGTTTTACTGGATTCAAGATGGCTACATTTACACAGTAGGATACTTCAGCAACACGAGACTTGTACAGCTTGCACCGAGTGCTGAAAAGCATTTACCACATGCAACAAACATCGCAGCATTTTAACTAATATGTAGCCATATGTTTTGTCTCTTCTATTCATTTTTACCATGTTCCTGACTAAAACAAATGCATGGATATTATCGGAGCTTGCTTGAGAAAAGGCAAAACAGCAAACAGAAACTGGTTTTCCCTTAAAGTAAACCATAACTTCTGTTTCTTTACCTCCTAAAGAGGAGGCATAACATTCATTAAAGTTAAAAGTTAAAAAGAGACTGTGTATTTTTTCATTACATATTAATATTCTTGATAACAATCTGTGGTTGACATGATTGTATGTTTCCCGTTGAGACCCAGTATTTCCATTATGCTGTTGCAGTAGTTCTGACTAGAAGATTTTTTGTTAGATGAACATAGCTTGTGTGAACATATTTTTAATAATTTGCATATCTTTATTCTTCAAAACTGTGAAAGTTGAGTCCCTTGGACTGTCTCCAGAAAAACAGGATTTTTCACCATGTTTGCTTGAAAGAACTCAAATGATCATCAGAAAATCATACATATATGAATTTTATTAGGAGTCATTTGAGAAATACTTATCCATTAAAGCACAACATAATAAGTAGGTAAATCAAGTGCATATTTTTAAAACGAATCCCAGACCCTAACATACAAAGATACTCACTGCAAACAGCTTCAGTACTGCTAACACTTAGATTTGCTTCTTTTGATTCTCCTCAGAGAATCAACCTTTCACCAGTTTTACATTTCAATGTGCCTAGACCTCTATATAGAGTGATATTTACAAAAGTTAGGTAAGGCCTCCTGATTTTCTTGTTGGCACTACAGAAAAAGATGGTAACCTTTCCAAAGTCATACTGTTTCCCCCCTTGGGCTCAGGGGTTCTTCTTATTAAAGTTATTTCCAACTCTAACTAAGGTATGCAATGCAATGAACAGCATTATAAAGCGAATTTTGGGAGCCAGGCCAAAAAGCTAATCTTCTCTTCTAGTCCACTTTAATTGTATGGGGCATTTTTTGTTCCCAGACATGAATTCCCCTATCTCTCATTTTCTATCTGCATTTCATATTTAAGTGCTTATTAATTTCCAGTGATAAACCTTTCAATAAGCTAGTGTGTAACCTAAATTGCACATTTCTAGATTGCACACTGAGTTGATAATAAATGAAGAATATTAGGAAATCAAAATGCACTTAGCTACAAACCCAAAAAATCTTGTGATAGGTTTTATTGCATTAATCTCCATTTGTATGCAATATTTGGTATGAGGAATGTGAATTTTGTAAGTAGACAGTAAAATCTGAAACCACAGAGCTTGTTGACAAATTCCTGTTGCTGAAATCATTTTCTGTTATTCTGGTCCTAAGGTTCTTGGCACAAACACAATCCCTCTCAAGTTAAAAAGAGCAATTTTAAATATAAGTGAAGTAGCAGCTGAGTAATTTATCATAGTCTAGAAGATTTGCATTTCAGCATAAACCAAACGACGGTAAAGTCATCACCATCACACACTGCAAAGACAATGCAAACAACCCTGTTTAGAGACTTCCTTCCACCCACTACCATCTCATTACTGCGCTGGGCCCCCTTTCAGACGAAGAAATAATGCAAGGGGGAGAGTGGACAATGAATATTGAGAAGGGAGCGATGAAGGGAGGGAGTCAATCTCTTCCCTGGACTGAGTTCAGCTCAATCTGGCACTGTTTAGCACAACACTATGCCACAAAGATTACTTGTTCCTTAAATAATTGTATGCTGTACACCACTTTACTGCTGTCAAAGACCATGTTGGTTTTATAGCGTTGGAAAAACATGTATTCTAGCAAGGAACAAAAAGGGGTTGACACTGAAATATGCTTGATTTAATTTCCTAATTTCTGTCTAAAAGACAAAGAGAGAGAGACACACAGACATTTTTAAGCATTAGCACTGTCCCACAGAAAGAAAGTAAAATCTGTATCAAGAAGGCACGGGGAAGTGAATCATTGCCTGAGTTCAGCAAATTAAAAATTAAAGAACGGGAAGTGAGCGTGTGAACATATGGTGTGAATATGAGCCACAGCTCCAACACCACAATAAAAATTCATTTTAACAAAGAGTCAGTTTAGTTTTATGAGCATAGGGTTTTCCTGCATTATCACTTGACTGTGGTACTGAAATGCTGATATATAAGAAATTACAAAAAACAACAACAAAGTGGCTAAGCACCACCACACTGCATGATTAAAGAACTTCATTTTAAGAGAAATCAATAATTATGATCTAAGTAATCTATTTATTAAATAATAGGAACAAAGGCAGGCATGGTAAAAATTAAGTGCTTGAGTACAGACCCTCTCTAAGTCCAGCACTCTAACCTCACAGTCTATTACTACCACTCCTGATGATGCTAAGCACCACTGTACAGTACCAGAGCCTGTAAAATACTGAATACTCACATGAAATGTCAAGCACCAATGGCAACTGAGTTTAATCTCTCTCTGACATGCAGAGAAAATCTTAGCTGGTAGCATTAATAAACAATGAGTCTCTCTCGCAGTTATCAGAAGGGGGTTAAAAACCCATGATACTCAAATTTTTAAATACTGAATCATTAAAATATTTTCTTCATGAAATAAGTATTTAGAGGGTGTAGTGAAGAGGGGAGTGATCTGACCACGTGTTGTCTTGTGCAAACTATGTGGTTTCCAATCAAAGACCTGGGGAAAAGTGGTGAACAGTGTTCTGGGAGGCTCTTACTCCCCTTCCCACTCTTGGAAATAGATGGTCAATATAAGTCAGTGGGAATATAAGCACAGAGGAGCACAGGAGCCTTGTTTTTTCCTCTTCCTTCTCTCAGAGCACTACAGGAGAGTAGGAGGAGGGAAAAGAAGAGCTACTGGCTATAAATCAGCAGCAAGGGGAGAAAGAGAGAAATAATGTCTATGGACCTGCAGTCCGCTGCACTGTAATGGGTGAGAGTAAATGCCAGACTAATCCTGCGTTAAACAGAGCCGGCAAATTACAAGGTGCCCGTTTCAGCCACAGGCTGCCAGTAGCTGTGGGGACGCAAAACGACGGAGAACCGCTCTTTAACACTTTAGAGCCACGTTCAAAAAAAAAAAAAAAAAAAAAAAAAAAGCAAGCAGGCAAACGAACGGTGCTCGGCGTTGCGTAAAGCGCAACCCGCGACCTCAACATCCTGCCTCTCCCCACCCCGGGGAGGCCGAAATCCAACCCGCATCCCCCGGAGCAAAAGTTGCCGAGCCTCCCTTCAGCCTCCCCTCGCCCCACGGAGGAAGCTCCGCTGGGAGGCTCCGGCAGAAGGGAGGCTGCAGCCGGCGGCGGGGCGAGCCCCGTGGAGGCCGGGGGAGCCCCCCGGAAGCCGGGGGAGCCCCGCGGAGGCCGGGGGAGCCCCGCGGAGGCCGGAGGAGGCCCGTGGAGGCCGGAGTTGCCCCTCGGAGGCCGGCAGGTGGCGCCGTGGCGCTCCGGAGCGCGGCGCCCGCACTTACTTGCAGTCGCGATCCTCCAGGTCGAAGTGGGGGTTGAAGTTGATCATGATCCTCTGGTAGGGCTCCGGGGCCTGGATCAGCCACTCGCACTTCTGGCTGGGGTGGTAGGACTGAGGGTAGCCCGGAGAGGTGAGGTACCCGGGGTTTAGTATTTTGATGGTGTCGCCACATTTGTCTGCAGTGGGAACGAAAGAGATTTGGCTTTTTTTACGGTTGCCCCCAGGCGAGCACCCTGCACGGCAGCCTTCTTCTAGCAGACTTTTACCGCGTGCTTACAGGAAGGCTGTGTTTTCTGAAGGACAGGGGCCTGACACTCTTTGCCCACCCGTAAACCCACCAGCAAGGAGCAGAGGATTCCCCTGCTCCTCAACTTCTAAAAGCTCCCACAAGGAAACAGTGCCCCATACAGTGTTCAATCCTTGCCTCCTCACAGCAGTGCTAGTGCTGCCCCAGAAGGGTGTCAGAGCCTCAATTATCCCCCCAACTATAATCTGCTTAAGTATGAAGTTTTAAGGGAAGCTGGGGCTGGGGAAGCTAAAAGGCTGCCATTTGACCCCCTGTCCAGCTCCGCGAGAAGCCTGGTCTGTGTCACTGACCACTGGGATTGTCTTGGTGGATCCCTGCTCACTTGCAGCAGACCCTCCCGTTGTTTTATCAGTCCATAAATCTAGGCAGTTCGAAACTATCTGTGCTCTTCAAACCCAGGCTGGCAGAGAACAAAGTGGTTTTAGTGAAGCAGAAATCATCCACTATTTATTCCTTCAAGGAAGTTTGTTCATGCTTGGAGACTGCATCAAAGTAATGGAGCAGAACAACATCCTTTCCTCTTCCCTCTGTTCCTCCCTCCCTCCCTCCCCCCAGCAACAACAAAGGTTTATTTCTAATAACAAAATAGTTGCCAAAGTTTTCAGAATCACCAAGTGTGACTGTGAAATGTGGCATGCTGCACCTTGGTCCTTTGGCCAGTGTTGTCAAGGTTGCATTTTAAGGCTTGTGCGAAAAATAAAAAGAAACAAGAAACCCAATCTACGTGGTCACTCGCTTCACTGTCCAGTGCAGATTTGTGTTTTCACTTCATTACTACTATGGTTTTCTATATACAAATCTTTGGGGAGGAAAAACTTTCCCCACACACTAATTGTTTACTTTTGAGCAATAAATATGATGGTAAATTACAGACAGGAAGACTGCACTAATAAGTGAGCCTATACATCGCTACATCCCCAAAATGGTACATAGGGACTGCAATGCTATATCTAATACTCTCCCTGTGAAAGCAAAATGGCACTTTGCTCTCAGCATGAATTTATAAATGTAAGGGATTTTATTGTAGGAAAACCAGGTCAAATGGAAATGAATGAAGAAGTATACATCAAAAATGCATAAAGCTACACACTGTATAGATATTATTTGCTGTAAATTAAGAGGGAAGGAGATGATCCGTACTCAGCTGTGTGGTCCACAATCAGATATTGCTAAGCATGTTGCTGGGAATGGCTATCTTCTTTATTTCTGCTTTGCCTTTAAAAAACAGACTGTTTTCCTGTAACCAGAACAAAAGGCGCTGCAGCTCAAAGCTCAAAAGCTGTCACTGGTGATCTTGCTAATCCGCTGTCTGGGGCTCTCAGGGAATCTTGCCTTTTCCTCCCTGTGTAAGCACACTCGGAAAGTGATCCTGTCTCATTAAGCCCACTCCAGCCCTGCAAACAACATGGCAGAGTCTGGCATCTGTTAAATGCCTGAAATAAAGCAGTGCTGCTTCTAGTCACTTGACAGAGTCACTTCAGAGGACACTAAGGTGGACTTGCTACCACCAGCGCTCCTTAATCTGCGACTTCTGGGAAAGTGACAGTGTAATAAGATAATGCGGTCTGCTAGACTCCCTGGCTCTGTGCAATCTCTCTCACACTTGATTAAGAAGAGCAGTTTCTAATGACTTTGGACCATTAGCTCTAAATAAGGTTAATGAATTAATTTAGCAGACACTAGTGCTGGACATAGGTGAAGGTGGCATCAGTGGGTCTGGGAGGTTACGGAGGAGGCTGATGGCCTGGATGACACCAGCAGGGCCACCACGTTAACTGCTCATACTGGAGGCTTCTGCCCAGCACCCTGCCCCACTCCCCTTCCAAAGGGAAGAAATGAACAACAGGAACGCAGAACGCCCCTCTCCTGCCCCTCATAGGGTGCAGGGCTTGGGGCACTCCTGGATGATGTAGGACCAGTGGGTGGCTGCCCGTGCCCCCCACCTGCCTGGGGTGAGTGAAGCGCTCCCGGAGCATCCCCGTGCCCGGCTCGGCGCGCGGCTCTGACGCCTTCACTCCCGTGCCACGGCGCTGGGGGAGGCAGCTCGTCCTGATTAAATTAAGCAGCCTCCTCAAAACATATTGGGAAAGAGATTAACTTCCATCATAAAACACGCAATTTTAATACTCTCTCTTACACGACACTCCACTTGCGGTCTCTTATTAAAACAATATACCAGCCTAAGTGGAGGGTGCTCTCTTCTTTTAATTACTTTGATTGAAAACCCAGTCAGGCAAAAGTAAATATTTGATAATTAGTTAATAATAATTGCACAGGATCTGCCGGGAAAGCAAAACTCACACGAGCTGTTTCATGTGCGAGAGCTAAACGTCAAGCAGTCTTACAATTAGACCGTCTTTAAAAATGCATCATGCAGTAAAAGATTCACGGTGCCCAGGCATTGTGCAGGCAATGCCTGCAAAGCGCGGTGCTTTTAATTAGTTGTGTTTTCGAGGACTGCCAGATAGTAAACTAAGCTACATCAGTCATGTGTTACGGGATTTCTCTCTGAGACGAGAGTCTTGAGCCTTCGCAGAGAGGCTCAGCTTCTCTCTTGGCACCGTGCAAGTTGCACGTAAACTGCAGACTTCGCAAAGGGGTAGGCGAGAGGGCTCGCCGTCTGAGGAGTGCCCGCAGGTACACATACAGCTAGTAGCAGGCACGGTACTCTGAAATACTACGCTTTGGAGAAAAAAAAGAAAGGGGGAAGAAAGAGCCTTCCTTTCTAAATGCTCATTATCTCTCAGATATCGGAGGCGAGACTTATTTAATTGCCTATGGGAGGAACCACTATGAAGGTAATTGGCCGTCCTGAGCTTGCGAGAACGAGCACCGCGCTTGATACGACGACCCCAAAGAGCGGAAAATAAAGTCGGCGGCCGTACCCGGCCGGGGGGGCACCGGGGCTCGGACCCCGCCGACTCCGACCTCGGGCACAAAGTTCCCCGCTACCGGGCGCGGGTCGGGGCCGGCCCCGGGGCCGCCGGGCCCCGTCGCCAGCCCTCGGTTCCCCAGGCTGAGACCCGAAGTCGTCCCCCCCCCGTGGCACTTACCGCTTCGCGGAGCCCTGGCGAGGGTGAAGGTGAGGGCTGCGCAGTGCAGGAAAAGTCCCCAATCCATTTTCCCTTCCGAGAGCAGGGAGAGGATGAATGATAATAACAATAACAATAACAATAAAAAAAAAAAAAAAAGCCCTCCACGCACAACTCTTCCTAGGTCTTAAATCCTTCGGCCGGAGCGAGGAGCAGAAAGCACGGTCCGCAAGGGCAGTCCCCAGGGCAGAGGGAGGCTGGCTTCTCTTTCCGTGCCTCAAGTCGCCCGCATCCTGTCATTCAGCTCCGGCTCCCTCTCCCTTTCCCCACACTTGTTCCTTCTCCAGGCGCCGCTGCCCCTGCCATTCCCAGCGAGACTACAAAGCCAAATGAAAGCGAATGGATATAAAAAAAAAAAAAAAAAGGAAAAAAAAAAAAACAAACAAACACACAAACAAGACAGACAAAAATCCCGGCGGCTCCTGCTTGCACCTCGGGGCGGGCTCCGGGGAGTGCTCTGCGGAGGGGAGAGAAGGAGAGGAGAGCGGCGGTGAACGGGGACGGGCGCCGGAGTTTGGCAAAGTGCGGCCCCCCCCGCCTGCCCCGCTCCCCGATGCGGCGCCGCCGCGGCTCCCCGGGGGTCGGCGGTGCCCGGCGGTGCCCGGAGGCTGGGGCTGGGGCTGGGGCCGGCCCCGCACTCACCTGCCCCGGTGGGGAGCGAGCGGGCGGGCGCGGCGCTGCCGCGGGGAGTCCCGGCCGGCCGGGGAAGGGGGAAGCGGCCGGGCGGCTCCTGCTCGCAGCCTGAGGAAGAGGAGCGCAACTCAGCGGCAATAAGAGAGGCCGAGGAGCCGCCGTCTCCCAAGCCCCAGTCCCCTCCTCCTCCCCGCCCTCCTTCTCCTCCTCCTCCTCCTTCTCCTTCTCCTCCTCAGCCCCCCAAGACATCGGCAGCGCGGAAGAGCAGCCGAACAAACAGGGCACAGCCCCAGCCCTGGCACCCAGCAGGGGCGGGGGCCGCGGAGATGATCAAGGGGGGGGGAGAGCAGCGGCCTCCCCGCCCCGACAGGTAGCGCCGAGCCGGCCGGGGGGACCCACCTGTGCCCCGTTGGCTCCTGTGTGGCTCCTCGCAGCCGTGTCGAGCCGTGCCGTGTCGAGCCGTGCCCCCACGCCCACATCCCTTGTCTGCACTCCCCTCCGTGGCGCCCCGTCCCTCATCCCCTGCCTCCTTCCCCCCCCTTCCCCAGCCCCACGCGTGTCCCCCCCGAGCCCCCGCTGTCCCCCCGTGGGGCACCGCCATGCCCTGCCCTGCCGTGCCGCGGGGTGCTGGCGGCGCTGGTGGGGCTGAGCTGTGGGGACGCACCCCCTGGGGGAGCCCCGGGTTGTGGGCTCGCCCGGACCCACCTGCATCTCCGGGGGGGGGCACTTTCCCACACCCCCTGCCTCCCAACCTCCTTCCCATCCCTGTTGTCACCCAGTCTGGCTGTCACCAGTCTGTCCATCTCCCCCAGGAGCTGAGGAGTGGCCAGGGTCCCCCTGCTCCTCAGGGAGGCTATGTAGCACAAATGTTCCGTCAGGGAGGGCAATCTGTCTTCTGAGCAATCCCTCCAAGCTGGCACCAGCGGATGGGCACCAGTGAGCTCCAAATCGTGCTGCATTTGCCTGGTTGGTCTGGCGCTCACCGACGATGGGGCATGTCCCTCCCGTGCCTCATTGCCCTGCCTTACAGGCTGCCCCTGCACCCTGGGAGTTATTACCTAGCTGAACCTGACCGCTTCTTTTATGTGGAGCGCTTTGAGCTCCCACTGTGCGGAGGCAATCCGGTCACTGGTGTAGGGGTTAGACGAAGAGCTTGAAGGCTGAAAGCTGAAACATGGCGTTAAATGGTCCCCAAAGAAGGGTCTGCACTACGAAAATGACCTGCGGCCAGCAGTGG
Organism: Aythya fuligula; assembly: GCF_009819795.1. Lineage (NCBI taxonomy): Eukaryota > Metazoa > Chordata > Aves > Anseriformes > Anatidae > Aythya > Aythya fuligula. Next base: position 15,303,759 of record NC_045560.1, on the reverse strand, counting down.
ATGTCAGCCACTCTCATCTCCCACAGCAGAGTTTGAAAACAATTGTAACTGGTGCACAGCTGAGGAAAACTGTTAATGCTTTGACAGAAAAAGGGCCTGTTAGAGGACCTGCTCTGCAAGGAGGCTTTCTGAAGGATGCAGAGGGAAAAAAGCCAGGCTTTGCTGGGGCAGGGTCACCCCCGCCAGTGCAGCCACAGCAGTAAATCTCTGTCTGCTCTGAAGATGTAACCATGTTTGAAATAATTTTCAAACATAGCTGTAAGTCTGCAGCCACACAGATTAACTACAAATGTGTTACATCTGTGTTCAGAAATCGTACACAGATTCAGCCTCCTCCATCCTTTTGTCTCCAGCCCCGAGTCTAAGCCTTCCACTCTCACTCTCCCTCACTGCCCTTTTGAAGCCCCGACTTTAAGGTCAGCTGAAGTCTGGAGATTAAGTCTGTAGGAAATCTGTCTGCTGCTTTCATACTGCACACTCTCTCATCACTACTTTCTGAATTTTTGCCAGCCACTCCTGCTCTCCTCTGTGATTGCAGTTCTGCAATATCATGCACTAAAGCACAGTTTGATCCTGTTACATTCTCTGCACACTTCATCCTCTCCTTCCTCAACCTCCGACCTTGCTCATGGCCATGCCAATATCCATGCCCATGTCCATGCCCATGTCCATGTGTCCATGCCTCCAGACAGGCCATGCTCTTTGCCTGGAAACCAGGCAGGCTGGAGATAGTCAGACTGACTTACTTCAGGCTCATTTCCCTGTCTTTAGGCAGTCTCTCGATCGTCACATACAATACCTATGCACTTCTGTGATTGATTGGGATGTATACATTCTGGGTAGCACATTAAGCCCTCTTTCTGTTTTACTCTTAGCGAAGTAACCAGAACAAGGGAGAAGGTGAGAAGTAACAGTGGTCTCTGATTATTAAAACTCTCATGCTGCTGGACAGTCCTTGAGATAAATTGGTCCTGTCCAATGTGTGCACATCGTAGTCTGCATTGACTGAGTGACAATATACACTTTAAAGTACATCTGTTTTTAAATTCTGAAGTTATCTGCTAATGATAGCTAATTGGTGTATATGCAAGTGTATACATACATATTAGCTTTAAAAATAAACAAAAACAGTCTCAGAAGCCACTATTAATTTTGTAAGAGAAAAGTAGCAGGTAGATACCCAGAGACTGTGTGTATTGTGAATTACGGATGGCTCTCTTGCCATCATTAACATTGTCTTGTTCGGTGGTATCTATGGATCTGAAGAGAGGGAATATCCATTCCCTGTTGTAAAGATGCTCCAAACAAACAAACAAAGCAACAAACCAACCAACAGTGGCATTTTTTCCATTTGTTTCCATATCAGATTAAAAAGTCACCTTCTGCAGATGTGGGCATAGTGTGCTGCTAGCTAGTGTGCATTTTTAAGATATTCCATTATCTGAAAGAAAAATTAAATACTTAAATACTGACAGAACATGTACGTTAGTGAGGATGGTACAATGTGATAAATTGTAAGACTAATGATGAAGGTTGCTTTTATCACCTCAGCCTCCCTAGTAACTGCTAATCCATATACCAAGGCTTACTTCAGTGTGCTCAGGTCTCAAGTATCAGTGCTTCCTTCTTTTGCACATAGAGAAGTGTACAAGGCCACAAAGACAACTGGACAGGGATGGCCTCTGTTGTGTCTGAAGTGGCCCACGAAGGAGGACTTCTTTTCCTCAGCACTCTGTGGACATTTTGGGTTTCCCACCAGGACTGTTTTATTTTATTTTATTTTATTTTATTTTATTTTATTTTATTTTATTTTATTTTATTTTATTTTATTTTATTTTATTTTATTTTATTTTATTTTATTTTATTATTTTATTTTATTTTATTTTATTATTATTTTTTTTCCTCTTGAATTCTCAAAGCCTAGGAAGTATAGTAGAGTCTGGTACATTAATGTTCTTTCTTATCATGATGTGAATGGCATTGGTCTAGTTTTTCTACCCATCTTTTTCCCTCTGGTTCATGGACACAGGCGCATGTATCTTCCATGTGTGAGTTGCCCTGAAATGATGAGTGAAGACATTCTATCCTTGGTTTACATATATTTATCTGAAAATGTTTAATCTTTAATCATCTTGAATATAAACTGGCATCAACTGAAACATTCAGAAGTTTCTTTTTATAATCCACTTCTCACATTTTAGTCACGGTATTTTAGGTCCTGCTCCTGCAACTGCTTACATATTTGTTCAGCTCTCCATTTTCACATCAGTAATGGGATTTTATGGCAAGGATGAGTTAGTGTTACAAAGACTGAATCTGAATCCAGTGTATGTAAAAGCTAATGGAGTGGCAGGCTCTGGGGTTTGGGTTCAGGCCCATCTTTGCTTTATAATTTGACTTGGTGCTTATGTTTTTTTTGAAGATTGTCTGCACTTCTGTTATAAACCTGTTTCTCAGGAAGTTTATAATTCAGCCATAAAAATATTTGCCTTGAGCTAAATCATGTAATATAAAACTTAAAATTCCAAAGGAAAAATCAGTTTCCCATTTTAACAATAGCAGAACAGAGCAACTTTGATGTTTACTCCTTTATGCTCTCATATAGTACAGTAATGCATTTAATTAAAAACTAAGTCTGGCAAATGATTAATCTATGGCCAAAGACACCTTTATTTGGTATTGTTTTGAAAAAGAAACACAACAAATTAAACCCATCCATATTATTAGATGCCTGAAAATTAAGACTTCCTACAAATATTTAGGGGAGAAGTAGAAGTGCATTTGCTTTATGACTAGTACCTACTAATGTCTTCATATATGTAGTCTGGTACTCATTTATAATTGCCTTTCTAATGTTTTCCTTTTCTTTCACTTATCTTCCCCAAGAATCTCTCCCAAATTAGACTTCTGTTTCATCTCCTCTCCTGTTGCTTTGACCATGTGACTTGACTCCCCATAGCTTGCTGTACTGAACTGAAGGTATTTATCCTTATCTTTAAGATCTGACATACATTTTCTCTTGTCTATATCTCTCCGCTCTCAACTGTTTTATCTCCTACATCTTTTATCCTCCTACTCAGTCTCTCACACCCAACGCTTTTTCACCTCATCCTCTCACGTTACACCTCTTATCCACACACAACCACATGTATCTAAATGATCCTTCCTCTTTTACCACTCATCTTACCCTCTTCCACATTACCAGTGCAAATACTTTTTTAAAAATAATATATATAATCCAAACCATCTGATTTATACATTAATATACATTATTTAAACTTACACATGGCCATATATTGCAAGATATACTTAGAACCTTAGATTCATTTGCATTTGTATTACCTCCCCATTGACTACATTGTTAGGGTTAGAGTGACTTTCCAAATATCTTACCAAACTCCTCGGAATCACTACTGTGCCATCTCACATATGCCTTATCAAAACATGTTCATCATCCTGTTTAAACACATTCCACTCCAACAAATTAACACAACCCAAAGTTTTTTAGCTGATTTTTTGATTATCAAAAATCAAACATTTTCATCTGTGTCAAAAGCAAGTAATCAGACATATCACTCTATTCCCATTTCCTTTTTGACAAGCTAGGTCTCTCCTAGGTTTAATCCCTCTTCTGCCTGCAGTACTGTGGCTGCCAGATCCACACGACAACATGGTCAACACCATGTTATCCAGGCTGCCCCACTCCTTTTCTGTTCTTCAGTAATACTTGCATGTTCTCAGTGTTACTTGCTTTTTCTCTGAAATAGGAAGTAGGGGATATACACAGCATGAAAGTGTATTTATGGCAGTGTGCTTTCTAATAATGTCTGTTGAAATCAAGGGGTTCTGAAATAGTTCTTTCTGTGATGAAGGAAATAATACGTACCAAATCTACTGATATGGACTAAGAACCTGATTATATTTCCACTGAAGGCAATGACAAAATCCCACTGACTTCAGAGAAGAAAAGAAGGCCCTGAACAATGATAATGGACCCTTAGATTATAAACTTGTTTTATCAACTTCAGTTTCTTCCATTTGGTTGCACAATGGGTATATCAATGTCTGTGTTTACACTAAGATAACCACCGCAAAAAGCCAAAATAACAGTTCCTTTCAAAACAAGGCTTTGCTAGACTGAAGGTCTATAATCATTAAGAAGGTGAAAATACTGTTAGATGTATCTTTGTATTTCTTGTCTTGCTTTGTGTTTGGCTGGAAAATTGGTGTCCTGCTCATGTAATCTATTCATCTGTACAGGTCCATATAATTATATCATATTATTGGAAATTATATTCACTATTTTATATGTTACATCTGATAGAATAATACTAGGAAGGGTGCAATGTTATTAGGGAAATGGAAGCTGTCACAGCGGTGCTGCATGGTTGTCATGCACCCCCTTTAGCTACAATGCAGCAATCACTGTAAACAAGCAGTCGCACTGCATTCATTACAGATCAGATTCCTTTTCTCATTCATCTCTCATCTTTCTCAAGAGATGTTCCCTATCACAATTTCCTTTGTCACTTATTACAGCTGATGTTAAATGGCTTTTCAGCTAAATGCTTGTTTGGATTATTTATTAACTAGAGAACATTTACATTGGCATACTTTGATGTTATACATGGAATGGAGGACCCATTTGTAGACTATAGTGGATTAACTAGAAATTCAGGGAATTGTATTCAAAGAGCTTAATTTTCAGGCAGTGGATTGCCTCCAATTGGTTAGCTTCATTTGAGGAAACGGAAGCAACAGATAACACATAGATCTTTGCTCCAGAGTTTACATATAGCAGTAGGAATATTATTCAAATAAATGAAATAGAATAAGTTTATATATATACTGCCATTGGTCTTGTACCTCAAGAATATGGACTGAAATCTGGAAGGAGCTTTAAGGATCTACATGGGTTAATTGTGTTTCAGTCCAGGAGCTGAAATTGAAAAGCAGGAAACATAACTGATCTGATCAAATGGGTTCATATTCAGAATGTTGGTTTCTTCAGTATTTTCTTCTTATTGCTATGTCTGTAGAAAAAATTGCTCTGAAATGATGTGTCTCATAAAATTGCTTTGAAAAAATAAAATACAACAAAGTAACATTTTGTTTTGTTACTTTACCAAGAAAATCCAGTTAAAGCAAAGAGATATTTTGGCTATGGAATAAGGGTGGGTAGGCAATCTTTTTATATTGAATCTGTGGGGTGCAGAAGATGGATATAAGAGAAACCCAATGGAGTGACAGAATATTGGACTGTCAGACTCCCTAGACAGAAAAAGAACAAAAAATAAAGAAAATGAAAGAGAGTCTGAAGAAGGACTGACTGTATAGGAAGTTATGTTTTAAAAGGCATCACCTATTGTGTTTGTTCTCCCTCCTGACTTTTCTACTGCAGTTTCATCAGTATTGGGACCATTCACTTGCCAATAAAGTTACCCGAAGAACTCCTGTTTTGACTTAAACAGTATTTTTTGCCTAATTTATGAAAAAAAATGGGTTTCCAAAGAAGCTTCCACAATAACCAAAGCAATTTTTAACACTTCTCACAATCTTCTCAAACTTATTTCATTAAATAAGAACCATTGTATCAGATTTCTTGTAATCTCCCAGGTATGTCTTTTCATTTCTTAGAGACCTTTCTGGAATCTAGTTTTACTAGGAGTTTTTATATAATTCATCCAGGTTCTCATGAGGAGAATCACAGTTGTCCATGTTGTCATAGCAGCTAAAACTTTCCTTTTCATGAAACTGTCACCAGGCCCTTGGCTTCTTGTAACCAAATAACCAGAAACATTATTAGTTTAATGAAGAAGCTCTCCAACAGGCTGTTTCCAAATCTGTAAGTTATCTGTCCAACAAGTATGTCACTGCTGTGTGCAGTATTTTATTCACAAAGGCCATCTGGACAGCCTTGACAAAGGATTCATATCATTTGCCAGAGAACATCTTGTTTGCTGTGAAAAAAAAAATTAAATTCAATGTTTTTCTAAATCTATCCAGAGACATTGTTTTTTTTGTTCTCAACTGCTCTGTTGGCTTTACTGTGTTGAAGCTTCTTTGTCATGCTTTCAGAATTTATATGTATGAATTTGTATCCTTTTTCATCCCTGTAGTTATAATCTTATGCACACCTTTGCTCTTTAAGATTATTTCAGACTCTGATTAGCAACAATAATTGATGTATTCTGGTGAGATTCATGTTTGCATGGAAACTCTGTGACATTTATGTGTTATGTTGTTTTTGAGACTTCCTTCATAGTTTGTTCGCCATAAAATATCATCAAACTTTCTCTTATTTTCTCCTCCTTTGGGTCAAATTCTTCCATCTTGAAGACCTTAATGAGTAATAAACAGACAAAAAATAGGTATCACATATAGACTGGAAAAAGGTCAAAGTCTGCTTTAATGTCTTAGCAACTCTATGTACTGAATCCAAAGGGTGCTCAGTTTTTATTGACTGGAATGAAGATGATTTAATCTAGGCAGAAAATACCATGCTGTGACCAATGGCCAAGAGCCCCACTTCAAATTAAACCTGCAAGATACCAAGCAATCTTATAAAACACTGAGTTACCTCAGCTACCACACCACATGGAATGGGAGCTGATACTTTTTCAGCTCCTTAGAAAAATGCTGAACATCTTGCTTCAAAGCTCTGTATCCTTCATGCAGAAAGTTCCCATGCTAATATAAATTCAAATGTTCTTGACCCAATTACCCATAATTAGAAAAGGACTTCCAGACCTTTGTGATTCAGTATCTGGATGAAACATTAGAAAATTAATGAAATTGATTTTTGACATGCGCAGTATCATTTGCTGAAAATAATTAAAATAACATTTTTGAGAATGATGGCAACTTGCTGGATTTGTTGGAAATGCTCTTTCACATTTATTGCCTTGAATTTTGTCTTACAAGATAATTTTGTGGCATGCATATATGATTCTGGTATAATCAATATAAATATAATACACTGCATTTGTCAATACATTCAGAATCTCTATGTCTGCATTCAAGTAAAGTGTAGATGCTCTGTTTTGGGGAACTTGAGGTGAATTGAAATTAAAAACAAAAGTGTATAAATGGTTCTTAATTATGTAAATGAGGTACTTGGAGAAAGAAAATGAAGTTCTTGATGAGACTGTGTTGACGAATTATTTGTGCTTTTAAATGTCATTTTTTAATGACTAAAGAAGACCAGGGATGAGCTGGTGCTCATCCGTCCAAAGTAACACACTTTAGCATGTGAAATGTGAGATTTTATACACTGATTGCCTTCAAAAATAAAAATTGAGCTCAAAAGGTTAGCATTTATAACCATAGTGGCAAGACTGCACATAGATGCTAAATCCCAGCAGAGGGCTGGTAACAGGTATGTAAAGGAGGCTAGGGATATTCATGTGTAATGCTTCCCTCGGCGAAGAGTTACTGAAGAGGTTAAGCTCACTATTACCGTCTGCTGCTGCATGCTGGCAGCACACTGCGGTGTTGCCAAGTGAAGCACGCTCAGGTCCTTTAGCCAAGACATTGACCTATTGACCTACTGCCCCAGAAGGAGAATGCTGCCAGCTATAATCAGCTCCCATTGAAGAGTAAGGTATTACAAATACTGGAAAGAAACAATTCTTTAGCGCTGAATCTGAAGATTGAGAAATTCTGAGAAATAAATAAGTCAGTTTTCCTTGGGAACTCTGCTTTCTTATGCCTTATGGAAAACTTTTTCATGAAATCCAACTTATTATATATTAAACAAGATTAGGATAATTTCAGTCAGCTGTCAACTTATTTTTGAGTCTAAAGACAAGTTTATTTTTCTAAAGGATGAGAACAGGGAAAGAATGTCACTCTGTAACTTACTGTTATCCAAATCCCTACTTATATAAGCTTAAAATAACTTCATATTTCAGGGAATTAAGCAGAACCTGGATATGATGTTAAACTAACCATGGTACGACAGGGACCTGAGTGCTGCTGTTTACTGCCAGCATGATTTTGGTCAGGGTGAGCTAGTGATTGCAGGCAATGCCTGAGTGAGGGTCAGGAGCTGGCATGGGCCAGGGACTATTCCCAGCTGGGCATCTGAGCAAAGCCATACCACAGCCAGACTGGGTTGGTGGGCATTAGGGTCACAGTCCCTGACCCATCTCATCAATTAATATATATATAGGTTCAGTAGCTGCACAGACACCTACCACATCTTTATAAAAGCTGGTGTTGTACAGCTAATGGAAAACTATCAAAATAAGAGTTTACTGAAATGAAAGGCTGCTTCTTTGGGAACATGTTATTGGTGTGGAGAGGAGGCAATCAAAGTGAAGGGTGACCCTGCGTGCTACAACCTGTGGCTCAGCTTCCTAGAGTGGAACCTGGTCTCCATGTTGATGCACGGGGGCAAGACATTGGAGCAGATCAGGGCTTTTGGGAATGCAAATGATTCTTTATCCCTCTTCCATTCAAATTAGTGTTATTGAGCTACTAGGTGCTGGCCCAGATTTCTCTGTGCTGCCAGGCCAGGGTGCACAGGGTTTCCAACCGCTCTGGCTAGCAGAAGGTTTAGGAAGCCTTTGAAATGGTCTAGGAAGCATTTAGCAGCGACCTGCTCTTTGTCAATGGGGAAATACCGAAGGCAGTGGGACATGACCCTTCTCATGCCATGTTTCCTGCCTTTTGTCATACCTCTTGTCTTCCTCTTCTTGGTATGGAGCCTGTTCAGTGTGCTGCCCATGGTGTGCCCATATGGTGGGTCTTCCCACTGCATTGTGCAAGGCATAGCTAGATCCTTCTGATCCCAGCCTGGGCCATCTGTGAATGGGATAAACACCGGAGTGTGGATAAATACCAGGAAACTGGGCAAGATCAAGGCAAGGAATTACTTTTAGATATTGGCTTTGGGATACTGTCACGATATTTCTGGAGTACTTTCAAAGCTGTGTGTGGATTTGGACTGTGCCTACTGCAAGTGTGGATGGGGGTGGCTTGTTGCAGAAGCTATTTCATTTGGCTGGTGAAATGTAAGTCAAAATCAAATTCTGGCAGTTGAGCTCACTGTATTTGGGATAAGAGAGAGTACATAAGGCTATTTTGCAACTGAGGTGTGGGAGGCCATTTTTAGGGTAGTCTCATATCTTCTGATCTGTGAGAGAGGGGAATGTCAGGAGGGTTGTGTGTATGGATACAACCATTTTCAGTTGCCAAGAAATCATTCTTGGTTGGGAGATTTGCTCAGCTTATTATATTAGATGACATTGTTTTTCTTAGGTCTTGCGGGCAGTGACCTGATCTGCGCTCTAGTTGGTTGTCATTCCTAGCTGCACTTTGCTCCCTGATGTTGCAAAGGGAGACTGTCGCTTTGAGGACTGACAACCTCTCTTCCTTGCTGGTACCTTCTCCTTTTCTGTGTATGCTGTCAAAAGGTGTGTGACCATGTCCTCCAGCTTCCTTCCAGTGAAATCAGCTGTCAAAGAACTGAGAATCTCTGAAAGAGGAGTGGGAGAGGCTTCTGAATGATGCAGTGAGGCTGGGAGAATACTATAAGATATCCTCTCACCTGGGGTTTCTCTTGGGTCCTGCTCCACAGCAGTGATGGGCAAGAAAGGAGGCTGTAAGCATATTGGCTGCAGCACAGCCTCAGACCATGGGCACTGAAGGACATGGTGGCAGCCAAGTGTCTAAAATAATTCATGCAGCTTAGCATGGATCTGACGCATACATCACATATCACTGGATCTGTTATTTTCTATGGTGATACCATATGTGAGCAATATATTTTATTTTATTATTATTTTTTTAACTTCTCTCTTGTTCTTTTGAACTTGTGTGGTGTTACCAGTGTGGCCTGTGGATGGTGCAATATCCTGATGTTTCTTTTGGGACATTTGTTTGGACCTCCCTTCCTAAGCTTTCTTTTTGAACACTGAAAGCATGGCTGATCTCTCTGTGAGGCTCAGGCCATCTTCACAGTGCCCCTCAGGCATTTGTTGACATGATGTTAATAACACTTGTCATCAGGGCTGGGTCTATAGGCCAGGCTGCTAATGTGGAAACTGTTCTGCAGCCTCAAGAGTGGAATTTTAATAAGAGTGATGTGGAGAGTATACACATGTCTTGGAGTGTTGTGTGAGTATTTTGGGTTGTGTGTGATGGTATAAGGTCTTCTGGGATAACAGTGGAAGATGGTGACAGATGGAGATAGCTGAACATGGTATGGCCTCATCCATGCTGCTCGTTGGTGAGAACTAACCCCAGGATAAACCCAGACTTGGAGAGATGGACAGGGAGAGTCCAAAGAAGAATGCAGTGTGGATGTCAAGGGCTGAATCTCCTACACCCTCACCCTCTTTAATTTAACAGGGTATGGATATGCACTTAGTCTTCAGTGCAGCTTCTGCCTTTCCTCGGTAGTAACCATGGTTCTATTGCTTTCATAAATTACAGTGTTATTGCTATCAGCCTGAAAAGACACTTTTAAACAATTTCATTTAAAAAGTCTTACTTTCTTCCCTATGATCCACCTCGGTTTTCTGACACAAGAGTGTGTTTGTATTTCAAAGGTGGCTTAGACTGAGTCACATCCTTGTGAACTGTGGTCACTGTCACTGCTTACACCATGTTCTGATTGCTGTTTTGCAAAGACATTAATGAGTTTCCAAGATCAAAGCCAGCTCTTTCTCAGCATAGTTTAACATATATAAACAAAATCTGTTGCAGTAACTGTGAAATCATTTGCATTCATAATTATAGTGTTTTTTCTCATAAATTGCAATCATATCCAAGAAAACATATAAAAATAGAAATACATCACTTATGCTTTATTGTTCAAAATGGGTTTCTGTTTTATCAAGCTGCAATGATAAAAAAATGCACTTACTCAAAACAAGAAACCTGGAATATCATACTGTGGCAAGGTGGTGACAGATCAAAATCAAGTATAGCGTAGTTATCTCTTAAAAAGGAGCTGGAACCTTTGAAATTGCTATCACTGTAGCATTAAAAGCCCCCAACTAAAAACAACACTATACAATGTAGACATGAGATGACATTATTCTAGCTGAGGGCCTCAAATGAACCAAAACATTTGAATTTTTTATAAGGTTTTACATTTTTGATGAAAATATCTTAGTAAGGAACTGTTAGTAGATTCAAAAATATGTCTGTCAGATAAATATTCAGGTCTGTTCTGTTGTAAAAGCTCTTGGAAGTCACAATGGATGTGCCGTTGATCAAAAGTCTCAGCCGATTTAAAATGCTTGGTAAAATCCAATTAAGCAAAGTAGAGACCAAGGAATTGAAATGTCTCCTTTTCCATCCAAGCACCTGCATATCTTTAGAATCTAAATTATTATTGGTATACATAGTCTGCATAGGAAATAATTAAATCTTTTTTTTTTTTTTTTTTTTTTTTGTCCAAGATTTATGAATTACATCTAAACTCCATTTACTCAGAATATTTGAGATGCAAGAATCATTCATATTACAAGGTCTGAACTGGTCAGCTGTAGCAACTGAGGAAGGAATTTGATTCTGACGCTGTTACTCTCAGAAAGGGATAACTGAATCCTAAGTGTCTTACAGTGCTTTGACAGTTTCACTGCTGATGGAGAATAGCATTATCTGACATGGATACAGAAAACAAAATTTGTCTAAAAGAAAAGATTTTTCAGTGTTCTGCATTAAATATATAACAGTATAACTCCTGGCTGCAGTATTCTACTTAAATTTTCTCCTGTAATGGATGATTTGGCTGCAATGAGAAATGACAGGCTTTTTCCATCTAAGGACCGCACATAAAGTCCTTCTGGAATTTGAAAGGAGTATTTTAATGTCCTAAGAATTCCTTCCTGCAGGTCCTGGTTTTAGCTAGAACTAGAAAAGGAAGTGCTGAAATGTCATAAATAAGACTACTCTTTTGAGCTTTCCAAACCACTTTTGCTAATCCAAGAGGCTGGTCAGAAAAATATTGAATCCTGGTAGTGCTCATCTGAGCCATGCATTTTGAGTAGCAATGTGTCATGGATGGGATCTTTCAAATAAGAATTGAAAATTCATGGCTGTTTAGATTGATTCTTGGTGTCTATTCGGTGTAATTTCATGAAGATCCTATAACTCTAGTGCAATATTAATGATAATGTTAGAAAGCTCATGAATACAGATGCAATTACTGTGAGATTCCCAAACCGGTCCTTTGTGATAAGCGTGGTGATAATCCAAAGCTAGGGAAAAGTGAAGGGTCATTTACTGTGCCAAGCTTAACACATTTGGACTCTGCTGGAGTAGTAAGGGATGCCAATTTTGAAGCTGAGAGCTGTTTGTTTTAAAATCATTGCTACTGCCTCCTATTTGTTTAATTCTAGATCTCTAACATTATATTGTCAGAAATTGCTTTGAGAGTTCACTTGGCAAAAAGTGTTTGCTCAAGAAGATGGGACCCAGGTCATTTAACACTAATTCATTGTCAAAGCCAGATTCAAACAGGGAGGGAACCATCCCTTTGCTGGGGAGGGAGACAGGATTTTTGCCAGAGAAGCTATCCAGTATGTGCTCCATGGCTTTCATTGCCAAGCAGGAAAGCAGCTGGTTTCAACACGCACTATTGTTTCCAGTTGGTCCTCATCTGTAGCTCCATATAGAGCACATCACAATAATTAAGTCTAGAATTTACAAAGGCATGGTTTGGAGGTGGCACTGTCAGAAGCCAAGAAGACATGTGATAGATGTCTAACCAAAGCAGATATGAAATGCTGTCTTGGGCCCTCAAAGCCACCTGTGATTTCAAATAGCAATAGGAATCCAAGCTCACTCCAGGTCAAACCACCTCCACCCTGCCAAATGGGAAATGGAAAAGTAAGATTGCCCCTATTTTCCCTTAGCACAATAACACCTTCTCCATCTTGTCCAAATTAAGCTTCTGTCAGCTTGCCCTTATCTAAGTATTAATCTCTGCCAGGCACAGGCAAAGCAAAGATGCTGCACCATCTGGGTTTGATGAAAATGAGGCATAGAGCTGTGTGTCATCTGCATCTTGGTAGTACAACAGCCCAAATTGTGTTATTATCTCTCTCAGCATCACATAGAGGAGGGGTGCTAAAATATAGCCTGGCAGAACCTGTGTGAAAGTGTTCTTTGGGCAGATGAGCAATTGATCAAAATCACTTTCTTTCAACTCCCGGGGCCCAAACCTGTTTTAAATGAAGCCCAAAGCAGTTTTGCACTTGAGTTCAGTGGGAACTAGAGATGACATTTAGAGAGAAAAGAACAAAATCACTCAAGTGAGTGATAGCATAAAAGCTATGCTGTTTATCACAACTAAGGACCATGGGTATCAAAGGCTGCCAACTGATCTAAGAAATTAAAACAGACATCCAAGATTTTTGCCCATTGCTAGAAAGAAAACAAGAGTCAGTGAGCCTAGAATAGTCTCTGTGCTATTCTCCTTACTCAAATTAAAAAAATAAATGGACAAAGGACTTCATCTTCCTCCTTGAAGACCATTAGAAAGGAGATTGTGGAGTAATGTGATTAACAACAGAATGGCAAATACTGAGATGTGATTTTTTTTAATGAAGATCAATGGCCATACAGTTTTGGGAAAATGCTCTCATTAGTTCTCATGAGGAATCAGAAATACCCATTCTAATACATTTGTGCTCAATTTGGTTCCAAAATCTGTGCTGCAAATTTAAGTCCTTCCTCAAACTTCAAAACTGTTGTTAAGTAAAATGTACAACATACTACCAGAGAAGAGGTCACATATATCTCCTCTAGAGTAAGCTGTGTGACTATAGGTGGAGATACTGCTTGGCTTGTAGGGCACTGAGGGTGACGACTTCATGTGTGCATCTTCTATCCCTCAGGTATTTATTGCAATGAAGTAGGTTGGCTTATCTTCTCCTGTGGGGCCACTTTTGTTCTTTCAAATGGAGATCCAGCTTCCACTACCCTTTGGGTTTTGCACAGCTTAAGAGCCTTATATATTTCATCTGGGGTCACGCAAAGCTATATTAAGGATAAGTAAAGATACAAATATAGGGTGAAGGTGAAGGGAAGAAATAGTTCCTTTTAACACAGTTCCCCTAGTTCTTAATTTTTTGTTAACCACGGCATGGAAATGTGCTAATGTCCTGTTGGAGTAGACACACATGCACATGATTGTGCTTTACGTCAACCTGCACACGTCCTTTGGATGGGATAAAAGATTCTCTTCTAAGAAATCTGGACTACAGGCTCACATAAGTTGAAAGGAAATCTTCATACATTTAATCCTAGCAATTTTCTGGAAATTTGCGAGGAAAAAAAATGACTCAGATTAAAAACTTAAGCTCTTATACTAGTTAAGAAAACCCAGTACCTTAACGTGATTAACATTAATAAGTAGTGATTTTGAAGTGGCAAAAGTGGTTAAGCCATGGTGAAGCTGTATTTTAGGAATTTTAAGATAATAATTTGTGTATTAAGCTGTGAGAAATTGGTCTGTACCAGCAGGAAACAGCAGGTTTGATAACTAATGCAGAAAGTGAAGCAGAAAAGAGAAAATCCTCTACAAAAATTGTGATTGAATGTAATAATGATGTGGGGATACATATGAAAAGTAAGAGCTGAAGCACCTGTGTTAGAAATGGCTATTTCAAAAAACAAGTAGTTTTCTGATGATCCCTGAGGGATAAAGTATTAAAAGAATAAAAGAGAAAAGGACACTTTAACTCATGTTAATATCTCTTTTTAATTTAAACACAGTTTTATGATAGGCACTACTTCCTTGGAGTAGTAATGGTATTTAAAATAGAGTATGCACATTAACTTTTATGGTGTCATCATGACCTGTAAGTATTCGGATGTGGTGCATGAAGACAATGTCATAGTTTTCTAATTGTAGAATTCCAAATCATTTAATAGTTTATGGACAGTAAAAAACATTATGGCTTTTATAGGAGGGAGCAGCAAGTTCTTATTGTTATCTTTGCTACATTGTCTTTCTTGGGTTTGATATAAATATTTTCAAATGTTTTTTATTATTAGATCTGGTAAGTACCCAGGGTCATAAGAAATAACACTGAGAAATGAAATTTCTTCTTCACAAAAGCTTCCATTTGTGTGCTGGTGCAAGCTTTATAATGTGAATGTGTTTCTTATGATTTTAGGTTAAGCTGTGCAGGCTGTATTCAATATACTTACATTAAGATTCTGATGACACAAAAGTTCAGAGTTCATTTTGCCTAAAGCATTCTTTCTCTATTGAGATTTCAGTGAAAAACAGTGAAATGTGACCAGAATAATCAAGTAATGACAAATATTCTAAGTTATCAGAAAGATAAAAAGGATTAAAGTGGCACTTTGAAGTAGAGCTCTGAATGTGTAAAATATTGGAGAAAACATTTTCTGAGAGAAAAGAGTTTGTATGCTATCTATAGATTAACAACATTCTGTTAAAAGAGGTGATTAAAAGGTGAGATCTGTCCTCTCAGCAAAGTAAATCAACAGAGAAAAACAAGAAGTCAAGAGGTCTTTCATAATTTGGAAAACTATGTATGAGTCATGCATACTTACAGGTTGTATAAATTAAAGATGTAGTTTTATAACATTGATGGAGCAATGCATCATACAAATTAGAAGCATTTTCTAGCCAAAAAACATTTTAAAGAAGATAACAGATCTCCTACCATTTTCCTCTTTGTGGAATAAAATAGATTAAACCTGACTGGAATCTACAAACAGAGAACAAAAACATTTAATCTGGGTATGAAATCAATAGCCCCAAATTGTCATGTTTTGTAGGTGCTTTTTATGTTTCTTATACCAGTAGATGTATAGAACATGTTTTGTTTGTTTGTTTGTTTGTCTTGAGCATTTAGTAGTGTGAACAATACGTGGTTGTTTGCAAAAAGGCTTAGACATCTCACTAAAGGGACTAAGTTGCATGTGTTCCCTATGTACAGGGGTCTAAAGACCACATTTTAGAGTCAGCCAGGTGCAGGGGGCTATAAGGGGAATATCTGGAATCAATTGTTCATTCAATTGCATGGTTAGCCTACACATAGACATAATTACTTCTATTCACCACTTCTACCTGCATAATTTTCACTGTTTTAAATTGACCAGAGCAGATAAATAGGACAAATTGTTTGGGATGAACAGATCTGTCATTCTGCCATAGCTCCCCTGAGGCAACCTGTTTTGCAGGTGGGCATGCTGAAAGCATACCTAGCACACTGGCAATACTGACTGCCACACAACATGGCTTTCACAACAAATGTGGTTGGGAGATTCCTAGAAACAGTTGAATAGAAAAGCCTGTTGAATATTGCCTGGAAATTAAAGACCTGAAGTTTGTGGACATGGAGAAAAACATCATCACAATACTTTAAGCATTCCCAAATCTAAAGGTCAAGGTTTGGACTGAGAACTTGGTGATTACTATGTCTTACTCGGGAAAAGGAGGTAAAGAAAGAGATCGCTAAAGCGATCAATGTTCCTGTTTTTAATGTGCTCCAGGCATAATGAAAAGTTAGTTCTTTATTCCAGTGTCAAAATAATTAAACCTTTTTTCTTTTTACATTTTTTTTTTATTTTTGTGTTAAATAAATAAATAAATAAATAAAGTTAATGTATAAATTACAGTTTAACAATAACTAGAAAAAAAAAGTATTTCAATGGGTATTCATTAGCTTTTAAAAATGTAATTGCTTTAACTGTTTTTATTCACCTGAAAGGGTCACATTCTATGTATATAAAGCATATCATGGAAGAAAAATTAACAAAACAGTCAGGATAAGGCCCAACCCTTTGTGAATTCCACGTAGTCCTGGTAGTACCTCCTTTCTCTTCTGTAGCAATATCACTGGCTATCAAGCAGTTTTAAGTTAAATTTTGGAGAATTTATACTGACAGCAAATTTAAAAATCAAATCACTCAAATAAAAAAGGTCATAGTGGCACTCACATTATCAAATAATAATAATAATAAAGTATCATGTCACCTGCGAATTTACTTTTTTGCGTTTTGAATTTTAATGATCAAATACATGCAGTGAATCACAGATGCACTACGTAGCAAATATTACTTGACAAATTGTTATGAACAATAGATACACTCAAGGAAGATGTTACCTGTATGTAGAAAATGCATAGACATAAAAGAAAAGTTAAAATTAGTCAAGTAAATTATGCATTGCAAATCACTTTTCCAGCTCTTCTGATATCCTATCCCTTTGTTGTAGCTCCTGCTTTCACCATATGGAGAAATAAAATGCATTTCTAATTTGTTTTCTAATAAGTACTAATTAGTCCAGGCCTTTGAGATCCATAAGGAAATAAAGTGTGTCCTTGTAGCCTTCCAAATAAAGCTCTAAAGCTGCAGCTGGTACAGTCCCACATTGCTGTTCCTTCCAGCCTCCAAGAAGAAATTGAATCCATCCCTCATTTAGATTTTAATATGAGTTTAAGCTACAATCAAAATGACTAAAAGTAGCAGCAGTCATTTAGTCAATGGGCAATGTATGGAAGCTCTGCCTTTGTGGTGACTTAGAAGAGCATGATCCAAAGGAAAACATACAGAGAATATCAATATAGGAAGAAGCAAATGGTTTGAAACTGTTTTTTCCTCTGATGGCATTGGAAGTAGAAATGGTTTCCCAAGGAAAGCAGTTGTGCTGCGGAGGAGCCTGCTCGCACTGCAGGGCTTCTATGGAGCAGTGACATGTGGGCTGTGGGGGGCATCTCCCACGAGTCATGGCTGGAGCCACCCATGTGCTCATCCTGCTGGTCTCCTCCACCCGCTAAAGAACTTCATAATGTATCCTTCAGCACCTGTCCACCAAAATTTTATTATAAAAACTGAACTTTTTTCTTTGAACTGCAGACTTGCCTTTGTAAGGAGCAATAATGTGTTTGGGTACTTTGCCTGCCTCTCTTCTTCCAGCACAGGTCTTCTTTCTGGGATATGCACTCTAGTGCATTTTTAGGGGGCTCATCTTGTCCAGGTGTCATAATATCTGCAGATACACTCGTGGTGTGTGAGGAGAACAAGGGAAATGCCTCATCACCTCCAGTATTTCCTCTGCTCCCTTCAGTTGCTTTTTGGGGTCTCTACCTGTGCTTCTTTGCTTTTGTCTCTCACTTCAAATCTTTCCTCCAAATGTCCTTTCTGTAGCAGGGAAAAATGTCTGCCTATTGCTCCATGATGAATGAACTGTAAAGAGAAAGATGATTTTGCTTTGTAGAAGATTCCCATATTTTTTTTTTCCATCTGTATTTTGGAAAAAGCAAAAAAAAAAAAAAAAAACCACACACACAAAAAGAACAAAATCCAGATTTTTTTAACAGGATAAAAGAAAAGATGTTTGGTGATGGGCCCTGCTCCTGTGGGGTCATGCAGTGGCTGTGGAGAGGCTGAGCAACCACAGTGGCATGAAACCAAGGAGACTGCCAGCAGAGACTTGGCAGGCAGGTAGGTCCACAAGACCTGCTCAGGGCTGCCACAATGTTGTCAAAACCAAACGACTTCCGCCAAACCTTTCAGCATTTATGAGATGGCAACTTGGGCAAAAATATTTCCCTAAAATTCTTGTGACCTGTTGTAAGAAAGTGTGGCTCTATCTGCTTGGATCTGTTGATGAATGGCAAGAAGTTCAGTGAGGGGTGGTAGCATCCTGCCTGGGAACACATGCCCATATGATTTCTTGAGGCTTGAATGAAGACAGGTCTGCTGCCTGCTGAAGTAATGTGAAGGTTAAACCTTGGCTGGATGCCAGGTGCCCAAGTCTCTCATTCTCCTCTCCTCAGCAGAACACAGGGGGAAAAATATGATGAAAAAAGCTCCCCCCGTGTTGTGGGGTGCTGCTCCAAGGCAGCCCAGCCATTTGCTCATGTTGAGGCTGCTGGTGGGGCACGAGATGCTCCGCTCTCTGGTGACAAGCTGCTTTCTGCAGCTCACGGCGGGCTCTGCTTCACTCAGCTGAGCATTAAGCACGTGCTAAACAGAAGCAGATGAATCATCCTGCTGACATGAACTTGAGCTGATGAACAACAAGCAGTGAAGAAGAAACAGCAAATGCTTTTGTTCATGCATGAAACTCCTTGGTTGTGCAGGGATACTGTTATCTGTATGAATAATACCACATACGCCAATGTTTGCCTGAACACCTGAGGAAAAGTCAGAAAAATGCAAGGTACTGATACTGCACATTGGTAGTCCTTGGAAATTTTATACATAAGGTTGCACTCTTTTTTTTTGTGTGTGTATTATTTGGTCATCTCTTGTAAGGACCATCAGTAACATTTTCTGGCACCTTCAATAAGCTAAAATGTCTTTGATTATCTAGTCAAACTAGGCAAAACCAATTTGCTCTATTCACTTTCTAAACATTATAAATGCACTCACAGAACATGTTTTTGGTGGCACAGCTAAACTAAACAAGCCTTTCTAGGCACAGCCCCCTGTGGTGCCTGCCACCCAGACATTCAGTTTGTGAGTCTGAACATCCACAGGAAGATATCAAACCTATGTCTCCTAAATCATAACTGTAAGTATTATCACCTTTTTATTTGGTGGGAGAATAAGTCTCTGTTGAGGGCCTGATGCTGTCAGTAATGCTTCAAAGGAAACTCAGGTGGAGAAAGGTCTATTGTCTAAAGTGCCTATTGGCATTACTGATAGAGGTTTACAGGATATCAAAAGGGGATATGTACAAAGAAATATCTGTAGGCACAGAGTGAACTTCATAAAAAAAAAAAAAAATGTCCTTAAGGAATCCAGGCTGTTCTCGAGTTAGCTGGCAACCATGGAGAGAAAATTCAGAAGAGCAATTAGTGAAAAGGCTACCCAAGCTCCGTTATATATGCCTACGTTATTTGCTCTGTCTAGCCTGTGGGGATGTGCTAAATTTTGTTTTGCAGTCACCCTTGTCTTAGTCTTCTCTTTCTGATAATGATAACTTCTAAAAAGAACACTGGATGTCATATCCGTTTTTGGTACATGGGCTCTTAAAGGACTCTGATGTGAATTCCTAAAAACCAGTTGTGAGCCAAGCTCATGTTCTTTGCTTGTTTGTTATTTTTACCGGTACCTATTTGGCTGCTTCTAGCTAGTGTGTTACTTTTTCTGCTCATTTCCATAAATAAAACCTTCTTTCTCTGCCATGTTGCTGTTCCCCCGATTATATCCCGCTGTGGCCTTGGTGTAATAGTGTTTCTTCTTTTACTTAAAACAGCATGCAATTGCATTTTGAGTTAAGTTAATGGGGGATGGAAAGGATGTAGCCAAATCTCTACAGGACTCCCTGAGTCTCACTGTAGAATCTCTACAAAACCTTCCTATGGGTCTGGCTCAGCTTTTCTGCTGATTTCTGTTGGCTTTGTTTATTACCTACCAAAGTAGAATATTTTGTATGTCACTTGCTATTTAACGAAATAGCCTACAGTAAGCTGGATTTCTAGTATTAGCTTCCAGGGAACCAGTAAGAGTCCAGTTATTGTTACTTTTTAGCTGTATTGGTTCTTTGCCATCATTAAAAGAATAAAGTATTACATCTGCTACCCTTGCATTACAAAGCAGCTACATAAAGCTCAATGTGAGCTTTATTATCTGTTGGACTTCCCATAATGTCTAGCATACAATACAGTGCACCTATTTAGCAGAAAGGTTCCTTCTGCAATTGAACCTTCTCTTAGAAATAGAAAAGGATTTTCAGGCTGTGAATCTGCAGGTAGTAATTTTAATAGCCACTAATGTGAATTAATAATTCTAATAGCCTCATTTCTGATGCATTATCAGAGTGTTGGAGACTGGGTTGCCATGGCTGCTATATTTTATCACTCACAGCTGTGTAAACTCTTTTAGGCCAGCTTTTTTATTATTATTATTATTAACAAAAAATAAAAAAAGAAAAAGCTTTTGCATGACTTCTCACTGAGGTTTTTCTTACAGCCCTCATTCACCATGGACAAACAGAGCCTCTAGAAAGTTTTTTTTTTTTTACTACTCTGGCAGATTGAGCCATTCTATTAGCACCTTAGAAAAAAGTCACTATCCAGGGAAACATTCAAGGTAATACCAGTTGTCATCATGTTGGCTTATTTATCATTAGGAACGTATGGTGTGCCTTATACTCCTCAAGAAATTCAATTGCCCAGTGAAATATCCAGTGAGACAGAAGAATATGTTCTCTGTTTGCCAAGATACAGCAAAATCCCCAAACTGCAGCATGTTTCTTGATTTGCAAAACTGTTATATGAGGATGGGATTTACATGGATATAAATTCAAAATTTGGATTTTATTAACAAGGCAAGTTTCTAAGTATGCAAGTAGCTTCATTCTTATTTGGCAAAGACCTTGAGCACATGGGACTTATGTTCTTGCTTAAAGTAAACCCTTACTTAATTGCTGTTTTTATAAGATGGTCATCTAAGGGTAAAAAATAAAAGTTCAAGAGGCACAGCACTCTGCACAGGGTTTTTTATCTCTGATATTTTCTTCATCAAAATAAAATAATTTCTGTGCCATTTGTGGGCAATTCAGTGGTAGCATTGATTTAGAGAGCATCTTAATCATGTTGGCTAACATGACTAGTCCATCCATATGTATAAATCTTTTGAAGGTAGCATTGCAAACATTAATCTCAAGGAGATACTACCAGATTTGTACAATAGTTATACTTCAATGTCTAACTTATTAATGGGTGGACCTTAGAGTGGAGATTTACATCTGGTAATGAAAAAAAAAGATTTCATTTCCTTATCTGAAGAGTATCCAGATTCCTTCACAGTCAGCAAAACAGCTCTGAATCTCACAGTAAGGGACTTTCTAGAAATAACAATGGTTTTTCCCAGAAGTGCAAGAATGGTTTTTCTCTCAGAATTTCAGCACTTCCACTTCTGGCTTTGGATTCTAGAAATGAAAGGGAGGGATATTGTAAAAAATCTAACTTGATGTCTTAAAAAAACAAACAAACAAACAAAAAAACACCCTACAAACCACACTCCTTTCTTTCTGTTTTGGTGCTACAAGTAGCCAAAGTGAGATGAAGTAATTCACCTGTGTTCCTATGCTTTTTGCACACCCATACCTTCTTTACCTTATGATTTCTATGTGAGAAAACTGAAAAATTTTCAAGTAAATCAAGTAAATCTTGTTCTACCCTGCTAGGAACGCTTCCTGCTAGGAAGTGTTGCAATTCCTGCTTAATATGAGAGTATTTAAGGATGGGATGCATCCTTAGAAACTTGTATTTTTTAGGGGCAGTGGGACAAAGACCTGCCCCTGCAGCTTGTTCTCTGTTAGGCAGACCATGCTTGTCCTTTAGTAGACACTATAGCTTGCTTCCCAGCCTTTTTGCTCTCATTTGCAGCGTCCTCACCTGCACATGATGCCTCATTTGCTTTCACAGTTGTTAAGAGTCACCTCAGTTTTTGTACTTACAGTTAATGTACATTTTGTACCCTTTTAAAACTATCCTAAAAGGATGACCATGGAAAAGCCAGGATTAAAAATCTGACAGATGACAATCTTCCTCTTCATAGAAGGCATTTTCCCAGAGTATGTCCTTCATTGTGATGAATCCCACAAGCCACATAAAGCAGGTCGCACAGCACTAAAATGAATCCTCACGTGGCACATCTAACCAACAGCTTCTCTGCTTACTTGGATTCAGCAAGGCCTTTTTATGTAATGTAGATATAATATAGCCCTGCACATACATGCACACATACATATAGTTAATTTTAAGCGTAAACTAATGTAAAAATATTCTAATTTTAACTATGGAAAAATATTCCAATGCTCCAGGATTTATTATTTTTTTTTTTTCTTGACTAATTATGCTTATTAAAAAGAGTTGATTACTGAATCGTTTTAGGTTACAGAAAAGTATCTTTCTATAGCAAACATAGATAGTCATACAGTCTCCCTCAAGAAATCAGTATATAATCGGATTAGAAGATATTTCAGATTTGGACAATGTTAATTAAATTACTTCTAACTTTTACTGGCCTCTGTTGATCAATCTCTTCATGACATTCACAATCCATCAATATAAGAAAAAAACAAAAACAAAAACAAAACACCTCAAAATAACAAAAACAACATCAAAAAACAGACCCTTCTATCTCAAACAATGTCTTTTTCTTATTAAAAAGAAAACCTGTAGTGGGTCTATTTGCTAGCCACTTGACCTCATCATGCATTAGCATTAGCTTAAAAACCCCACATCTATATTTTTACCTTCACTTTCTTCCATGGTACAAAACCCATATAAAGAAATTCCTTGCGCACTCTGGTTTTCTTTTGCATACATCATTTACCATCTTTCGAGGTGAGGAATTTAAATGTATCCTGATGCCTTTATCATCTTGACAGTTTAAGGATAAAAGTTCTGTCCAATGTGATGAACAAAAGACTTTCCCCTTTAAATGTATAAAGTAGAAGCCGTTTTCTTTATATCTTTTAGAAGATTAAATGCCACATATTATTTTGCATAACATTTAGGAGCTCTTTTACTTGAGAAGCCCAGAATATGTGTCTTTGAGGTCCTATTCTGATTCTTTGCATTTACATAGTGTAATTTTAATCTGATCATGTGTCTTTTTGCTTGCCACAGTAATGGATGAGGACATATTCTGCCTGAATTCTGCTCTTTTAGTGTGGATGATGTGCTTCAACAGTAGGCAATTTCAGGGGTACGGAGGTAAGAATGCATATTTAGTTGCTCCTGCTGTGAGTACTATGTGCTTAAAATTTTCAGTGTTGCTGTTTATATATAAACAGCAACAAAAAGAAAAAAAAAAAGGAAAAAAAAAAAGGAAAAAAAAAATTAAAATTAGCTTTTTTTTATGAAGTAAATTTGATTACTGTGATGCCAGTATGCATTAAAGTGAAGGTTGCTGCTATGAAACCACACAAACTGAATCAAAACTGTTTTCAGTCAACAATGCACAATCACTATATCAAATTCAATCTTAGAGTATGCACAAGCCATCTCAATTAAAGCCATGACACTGTGTGAGTCAAGACTGATTTTTTCCCACTAATTTTTTGTGTAATTTAATGGGTGCATCTGGAAGAGAAATGCAGCCTAATGCCTTTATCTCATGTGTAGAAATGATTCATCATAAGATTCACACTGTCACTGTTGAGGATAGTTCACTGACCTTGGATGACCCTGCTTCAGAAGGATGACCCAGTAGAGAAGTGTTCAATATGTCACATTTAGGAATGTGCAAAATATTCTTTTGGACTGATAAATAAACTAATACTTCTGTGGAGTTTTGGGACTTCGTTGAGAACAAAACCTACTTCTGATAAAAATATAAAAGTATCTCTAAATATCTTTTTTTTTTTTTTTTTTTTTACTGCTCAGAAAGAGGATGCTTACTGTAACAATGATACCGTTTGTCAAAGTGCATAGTCAGAGTTACTCACAATTTTATTTTAATTCACACATAACTTTTTGGAGCAAAAAATCTTTTGTTGCTAGGAGAAATAGTAATGTCTTTCTCTGATAAAAATATATGAACCTACACAAAACGAAAAATAGCAAATCAGGCAAACTCAAGATTTGTCTTTTACAACAGAGACTTCACAGAGACATATAACTTGGAAAAATAAAAGACAAATAAATAATTTCTTGACTTCTATTACTCACATTCCTTTTCTGTTCCTCTAAATCCTACTCTTTAGGACTCTTTAGATGTTCACTAAGAGATGCTTAGCTGTCTCTTCTCCAGATATTTTTTTCCTCCTTTCTACTCAATTTTTCCTCATCAAGCAATTGAAAACATCTTTACTTCTTGCCCTGAGGGAATTCAACCATTTAACGTAAAATTACCCAGGGATTCTCCAGATGGAATACGTGAGACATTTCCTAAAATACCAAGTGAATGCTTTCTATGCATGGTGAACTGAGGAAATAGTCAGTTTGTGTTCAGTTCCAAAACTCATCCATCTGCAATACAATGGATGTTTGGTACACACAGCCTCAGGTGCCTTCCTAACCACATACTCCTCAATTCTCTCCCTCCCCTTTTCACTTAAATTATCACTGCCACTGTAAAATGTAATATCTCCCCACTTTCACCCCCCCCCCCATCTTATATCACCATGAATAATGAGGAACAATTTTGCATGAAGCCACAGTTCTTCCTAATTTGAATTTAAGCTGAGCTAACACAAAAGGAGTTTTTCAGCAGTGACCATAAAAACTGTTGAATTAACCCTCCTGTAGACAGACCCGCTAGGCGCAACCCAGTGCTGCAGTCCATGTGAGATGGGGTTCTCCTGCATGCTTTTCTCTGCCTCTTGGGCAGGACCACTAACATGCACATAGGAATCAAGGAATGTCATCAAAAATCTCTACCTTTGTATCAGAGGCCCAATTTGTAAAGTATTCTCCATAAAATAATAGCAAACAGAGATGTGGGAGTAGTGGGAAAATCTGCTATAAAACTTCCATTAGTAAATGAAAGTGGCTGTCACAATCATGTGAAAAGTTCAAGGAGGCAATCTTGTTAAACAGCCATTTTGCATAGAGAAATTTATACTGCTATAGACCTTTTCAAATAACTTTGATGTTTTCCAGAACAATTTATGAATGCCAAGCTTTGGAAGAACAAAAGATCAATCCACAACAAAATACAGTTGGCTAGCAATGGACATTTGATCACAGCTCATACTACTCCACGTTCATTTATAACACAGTTCTATGCAACTCAGGAGGCATTTGTCTCTGCTGAAGAGTTCCACAAGGTTCTTTGATTCCATTTCATATTGTGAGTTGTTTTAAAATGTTCCTGCAATCACATTAAATGCTACAGAAACACAGTGTTCCTAATACAGATGACAAATTACTCTTAAATGAATGGTGCCAAAGCCAACGGCCTCAGACACAACTAAAACAGTGTGTTTTCATTTGTATTGCCCTCTGAACCCTTGAAATCTGTCCTTGTCTTGAGGTGACCGGCCTTTTGAGGTTAACATTCACACATAACTCCAAATTTCTTGACTTGCAGTCTCAAAAACTGCAAACTTCAAAGACAAAGGACAAAAAAGCAAAGAGTTTTAATCTGTCATTTAGGCTATTTTTTTCCCACGTATCTAAATTTATCAGCTAGCCTTCAAAAGCTGGTGACCAAACCAGTCAAATACAAGTAACAAAACATTAGACCAAACACTGGAACCCATGTCCCTTTAAAGTACTATGTAGACAGCCATGTAGTGGTTCAAGACAGGATCTGAGTGACGCACACATGATCTGAGTTATGCACACATGGCTGTAAGGTATGGGGTAAGGTACAACCAGTTGCTTTTGTGGAAGTGTTATTTGTACACCTTGAAGATGCTCCACCTATATTATATCTCTTACGGGCAGTTTCATTAGGCTGCTATTCTTGTCTCTATCAGTGACTGGCCATGTGTCTGACTGCTGGCTCTCTGTCTCCCTCCTCTTCCTCTATTTCCAAGGCCTCTGTTCCATGGTATTCTTGGGGGTCTTACTGCAGTCTTGTGATTGCTCTCTGTTACGTATGTCCTCATCGTAGAGTCACCAGTAATTTACTTTGCCCAAACAGTGTTTCAAAGCACATATATGTGTAACATATTATTTCCCCTTATAGGTATTTATCTCATAATTTAATTTTTAAGAGGTTAGAATTTAGTTTTGTTTAGGCCTTGTTTTGTTTAGTTTTCTTCTGTATTAATATTTATGGCAACATGTTCAGGTAGCTGTAGTCCTATGATCCAGCTGGTTAAAATGCATACCCCCTGCATTGGCTGTTTTTTGGTACGTGGAAAGAGCAGTGTGTTTTGAATGTTTATATTTTTCCTCATAAGGTTTTGTCTTTTCAATAATTATTTGTAAATAACCTTGCTGTAACACGCAAATGGTTTTGATAAACACTGAAATATTATAATGATACACAGCAGTATCCCGGCTTGTATTATAGACAATATAATAAGTAGATCAGATGCTGTAGAACTATAAAATAGCTAATTCCATATATTGTTTCAAGATGTAATGCCCATGTTGTGCCACTTTGTTGGACTGTTCAATCTTCTTTTAATTTTGCTGGGATTCTCTTGTTGAGTAAGTAACTTGTTGTAGACTCATAGGTATGAGATTTTTTCCCTAATTCCTTCCATCTATTGGCTCTGTTGGAGTATAGTTTTAATCAGTGTAAAGCCTGTGTGTTATTTTCAATTACTGTAATGGCTGAATCGTATGTTTGATTATGCACTTGAACCCATCTGACTGAATGCTCAGAGCACCAAATATCTTCAGATAAAGTTTTGGTTTCAATTACAAAATGTTGTCTAACTGCCAAGATACCACATGACAAAGTACATAAAATGTGTGCTTTTTCCGGACTGAAAAAGATAACTTTTGCATTAAGTGATTCTTCATGGTAATGGATATTTGCTGTTTTCCTGGATCAGGAGAACTGTTGCTGGGCATCACTAAAAATACTTGATTAGCTCCTTGAAAACAAAAGTATCTTTCCACTAAGTTGGTACATGTTTCCATATCACACAGATATTTTTTTTTTGTTTGTTTGTTTGTTTGTTTTTGATTACCAGTGTACCTCCACAGTTAAGGAATTTATGGTCTCCATAATTTTCTAATGTTTTCATAATGTTTTCAATATGAGGTCATTAATTATACACACTTATTTTAAAATATCTTAAAATATTCCCAATATAATATTATACAAGCTATCATAATTCCAAATCATAATGCTGTAGAGGTACATATAAGCACATGCAACCTTCAGAAATATTTACCAAACCAAACATTTCTGTATTTTTACCTGTTTTAAAGCTTGGAAAAATGTGTTTAGTAGCAAGCCTTCAATATCATCACATCCTACAGGCCAGGTAATAATCCAGCCAGATTTTTCTGCTGTTGTTATAACATTTGAAATGAATGAAGGTGTGGATGTTAGAAAGAACATGGATCTGTTTTGCTAAGTTCTAATGTGTGTGAAGTTACATTTTCCTGTAGGAATGCTTGTATCATGTAATGTCATTTATCATCCATGACAAATGCAAATACATTAGAAATGAATCTGAGATCTATACTATTTAATGTCTTACTCAGTACTCCTACACTTCTCAATAAAATACTTAGATATCTATCTTATATTCTACTAATATATTTCTTATTCCACTTTTGCATAAGAATAGCCCAGGAGATGTTCCAGGTGACAATTCAAAAGTCTGTTCAAAGGAATATTTAAGATTTGTACCATAGGTAACTCTTCACTCTAAATTTAAAAAAGTTTTCCACCTCATAGAAGCTTCAAATACATGGGCTTCTCTCCATGGATTTAATTTTCCTTTAAGAATTATAACCAATAATTTAATTCTTCATTCTGTTCCTTTCTTATTTCTCTGTCATTTTGTCTACAGTATCCTTTAGGATCATGCCAACTCTTTCACCCTTGTTGCTAGCTAGACGTTTCTGTTACAGCCTCATCTGTGTGAATAGAGGTTTTTGTTTTGTTTTGTTTTGTTTTGCTTTTTTCCTTATAAATCTGGTTGGTTTTTAACTTTCACAACAGTCTTGTAAAATTTCCTAATCTCTTCAAACCTTCCCACTTCATGGTTGTTGGATTTACTGGGTTTAGCCAACTTTGTAGCCTAGTTTAGCTCTTCATAGACTGCTAGTTTGAAACCCTCTTTATAAACATTCCCTAATGTTCTCAGCCACTAACCTAGCTGCAGTCCCCCTAGATTTCTTTTGTTCTCTATATCCCTTGGCCATTATAGTTTGCTCTTTGTTCAGCAATGTGAAACAACTTGCCAGTAATTTACCAGCATCTTGAAGAAACTGAGACCAGTAAAGTTCACCTCCTTAATGCACTTTTACCCCTTGGATTGCTTTGCATTTTTGAACTAGGTAAAGCCCAGCCAAACTATATTGCAGCTGCTTGATCAATTCAAGTTTTATCTTCAGTGCTTAGCCCTGGAAATTTCTCTAATTCTATTAGCCAATTTGTATGTTTTTATTAAGTATCCTAAGTCTTTTTTTGGTTGTTCTAATATGAGTGGTGTCCATTTCTGTTTCAACAGTGATTGGTTCATTTATCCTTTGCTTACTTCTTCGAGGGGAAGACGTATGAGGAGCGGCTGAGGACACTGGGCCTGTTCAGCCTGCAGAATAGGAGGCCGATGGGGGATCTCATCGCAGTCTACAACTTCCTCACGAGGGGGAGTGGAGAAGCAGGTGACCTATTCTCTGTGAACACCAGCGATAGGACCTACGGGAATGGTGTTAAGCTGAGCCAGGGGAAGTTTAGGCTGGACATCAGGAAAAGGTTTTTCACTGAGAGGGTGGTTGCACACTGGAACAGGCTCCCCAGGGACATAGTCACTGCACCAAGCCTGTCTGAATTTAAAAAGTGATTGTACTGTGCACTTAGTCACATGGTCTAAACTTTTGGGCAGACCTGTGCGGTGCCAGGAGTTGGACTTGATGATCCTTATGGGTCCCTTCCAACCTGGGATATTCTATGATTCTATGATTCTTGTTTGGAAACTCATTCAGTGATTGCTGATTTTACCTTTATTGCATTTGATTTAATGCTATTAATTTGAATTCTCTCCTCATTGAATAAAGTGTTTTATATTTTTGTGGACTCTCATTAAAAGTCCTACAAAATATAGGTTATACCAGATTCTCTAGTCAAGTTATTCTCCATTTGTACAGCTGCTCAGCTGCAGCAATACCTGCCTTTTTTTTTCTTTTTTTTTTTTTTTTTTTTTTTTAATTATTATTATTTTTTTCCCAAGCTGGTATTAAAAAAAAAGGTTTTAAAACTTCACAAAATTTTTGGTTTAGATCTTTCTTCCTCTTATGGGAACTGGCTAGTCATTTTTTTAATATTTTGTTCCTTTTTCTAGAAAAGCACAGAATTACTGCTACTCCTTTTGTTCTGCATTACTTGGATACATTTTCTTCTACCTCTATTTTGACTCCCTTAGTTTATCTTCTGGGGTATCACTCTAATGTTTTGATTAATCTTTAGCTTCTTTTAATATATATATATTTAGGATTTTTTTAAATCCACTTTTTAGTTTATTTGGCTTGTTTGGTTTTATTCTCTTCTATTCTGCCTTTGGCTTCTTCTCACATATACCACAATACACAAAAAGCTCATCTTCTAAACTCACTGGTTTCTTGTATCTGAATTTCCCACTTCCTGTTAATATTTAGATGTCAAGAATTTTTCCTGCTTTTTCTAATCCCCATGGAAATCATCCTATGTCCATGGATTTGGACCCCACAGTAGTATCCACGATTCTGAGTATTCATTTTCTCCTGTGCTAGAGATGACGAGATGAAGATTGTGATCATTTCAATCCACCTGCTCTGTTTTTCTTGAATTCTGGTATGGTGATTACCTGTTGGGTAACTGATTCCTGGTGATCTAGGCAGTCTGGATATTTAAAAGTGTTTTATCACCAAATGGTGAAGGTAAAACAGCAAATGTTTATGTTAGGTACTTAGGCTGTTGAGACTGAATTGCAGCTCTATCATGACAGCAAGATAGAGTGAGTTTCCTACTTCATGACAGATATTCAGTAGAACTCAATTTCCTAGATTGCCTAGGTCCTTTGTCAATAGCTCTATGCAGAATTAACAGCCACTCCTCAAAAGCAGGTAACTAGCCCAGTTCAGCATAATCAAATACCAAAACATTTTTTTGTTTATTGTAGAAAGACCATAGTATTAAGTACTATTAACCATTACCATCATATTAAGTATTATCACACTACTACCACAGCTCTCAGACAAGATTTTGGAATAAGATATGAGCTATATGCTCTGCACACCCAATTCTGAAGTATAGGATAGAGTCAGTCAGTTCCTTTTGTGACAGTCTTAGAGATACACCTTAAGGATGTTTTACCTATGCCATCTATCTGTTATGGGCAGCTTCATTAGGCTGCCACATGCCTTTGTCAATGACTGGCTGTGTATCTGTTGGTTGGGTCTCTGGCCCCCTCCTTTACCTGTATTTATAAGGTCTCTGCGCACTAGTCTTGTGGTTGCTTTCTGCTACACACCCCTTTATCCTAGAGCCACTCTGACCAGCCATGGTGTTTCAAACCACATACATATAGACATATGTAATACTTCCTTGACATCTTGTTATTGATATCTATCTAATTCTGGTAATGTTATTATCATGGATTTGGATTTGGTTCTTTTCAGGTTGTAACACCCAGAAGAATAAGTACAGAATATTTTCACTAAAAATGAACAGTGTGGAACTGTGACAGATGGGCATTAATCTGTCAGCAATTACATCGGACACAGAACAGAACAAAGTTGGAAAGCTGTAAGAAAACATGAACCTTATCATTTTTAAAGAAAAAATGAACTGGAACTGGACAGAAACTGACACCTCAAACCAGAATAGTTAGGTTGTAAATCCATGATTCTTAAGGCAGGAAGGAGGGTCCTTTTGGCTCCATGACATGGGGCCAAAAAAGCAGGATTACAAATTATTCATATAACTGTGTCCATTGGCATTGGTAGCATTTTCAGAGAGCTTCTATGAAAGTGTCATTGGATAAGGTGTTAATGGAAGCAGACAAATTTCATATGAAGTATGGCTGGTTTTACCAAAGGAAGGTAAGTGAGGGGACAGTAAATAAAGAGCATCCCTACCAGTGGTTATGTTAGTGACAGTGTGTCTTTTGTGCAAAAAGATAAAAGACAAATTAAAAAGCTGGACTGTCCAGAGGACTCTAAGAGACTCCCTGTTCCTGTGGATTTTGCCTCACAGGGTTAATATATGCAGTGTCTGAACTAAGTGGAGCTAGTCTGTTTTATTTCACTTTCCTTTTCCTTTTTTATTATAGTAAATATTGTATTTCTGTAGTGTTTGAGGTTTTGGAATGCCATGATAGAATTGTTTCAAAAAATCTATATATCTACCTATTTTGAATAATGTCACATTTCTAACACTTGTCTAATTGCTTGCTCAGAGAAATTCAGGCTGAGATCCACTCAGCCTAAGATCATCTTGCCATTAGGTCTGAGAGTTGGCAGATGAATATAGTAGTACGACTCCTGAGCTAAAAGGAGAGCTGAACTTACAAGGTTATTAAGGGACAAATATGTATTTTATCACACTTGCAAAACATATGATTCATACTTGCAGTTGCTTGGATAACTGCTTGCATTGATTTATCTTTTTTTTTTTTTTTTTCCTAATATAAAATTAAGAATATTCTTATATTTAACTATCCTTACATTTAACTGATGATTGTAGGCTAACTGAAAAACTCTACCATTTTTACAGACAGAAGGAACTCCAGTGTAATTATCAGTTCACACAAAAACATAAACAGATGCCCCATAGCAACACATTCTATTGCTGAGAATGTAGATTTTGTAAAAATATCCAGAGACAGTGCTGCGAGTAAGCACGACTTGCATGACGAGCATTCCAGATGCCCTCATGTAATGGGCACTGGATCTGATTTTCAGCAGTATTAAAGTTCTTTCTGATTTTATAGGAAGAGTTGGGTACTCTGGATTTCTGAAAATCCAGTCTATTCCTTTTGTGGATCATAATGTGGCACTAATAGAAAACTGTAAAAACTCTTCTGGCTGAAGCTTTTATGAGGAATATAACTGGCTTCTGAGAATTAAAACACTTTACAAGAGATGTTTCATTGCTTGATGCATGGTTTAAGATGCATGGTTTCACCACTGCTGTGGTGAAAATATTTATATATGTATATATTTGTTTTTCTCATTAATTTTCATAAAAATACAAGGTATTGTTTACCTGAACACAAATATTAAAAAAAAAAAAAAAAAAGCATCAAACAAACAAAGAAGAAAGTTCAGAATACAAAGCAAGTTCTTGATGAGACTCAGGAACATGCCAAAGTCTCCCATTCCTGTGTATTTTTCATTTGCCTGTATTTGCCATTCCCAGGGTTAAATTCAAGATCATCATTTATTTGAGGCCCCTGCTTGGTCACCACCTCAGCAACACACACACATACTAGTAATGCCACATCCCATCTCTCCATCCACCATGGAGAAGGGCTTCCTGGAGCGAGATGGCCTCAAGGTAGTGGAAAAATGTGCAACGCAGAGGCTGAAGGGTGAGTACTAGGCACCACTTTGGATGTACATGTAGCAGTGGTACCTGGAGCAGTGCTGAGTTTCAGCTGATCACACAGCAGTGAGACAGACCTTATTACCTCAGGCATGAAACAATGTTAATGTAATAATACAGCTTTTAGGAGTAGAGCTATTATTTCCAACAGAAATCAGAACTGTGTTATACCAGATTGGCCAGTACTAACTCAAGGATCCTTTTGTGAAAGGGGATTAAGATTATCTCTCTTGATGTATATAGGACTAGATATCCTCCTCTTGTTTTCCAATGCCTGATGATAACATCATTGCTATGATACTACTGGTATTACGGCTATCAACAGATCACTGCAAGTGTTAGACAAGGCATGGGAAGCCTTATTTTGAAAACATGGTGGCTAGAAATAGATACATGCATGTATTTTGAATGAAGTCTCAGATTGCAACTAACTTCATGGTATGATTCTGAAAGCTAGGACTGGAGGCATGTTGCTAGACTTCTATTATCACTTTGGCAAGAAAGGTGCCCAGTTATCTGCTAAAATCATCATCAGAGACAGTGAGAGAACAAGTAGAAAATTCTAGATGGGTAGAATACCTTAGTGAAAATTCTGGCTCTGGTTAGCTTCTGTCACAGTGTATTCTTATACAACTTGGTTC
Source organism: Aythya fuligula (assembly GCF_009819795.1). NCBI lineage: Eukaryota > Metazoa > Chordata > Aves > Anseriformes > Anatidae > Aythya > Aythya fuligula. The sequence goes on along the minus strand of NC_045560.1, from coordinate 15,269,989 downwards.
ACTGGAAGAAAAAAAAAAAAGAGTAACAGCTGTCATGAGTAACACAGATAGAGTCATTTAGCACAGGTAGCGCAGCTAATTTCAGGGTTATCAAACTGAACAACGTTCCTTTAACTGTGCTAGAGCTATCAAACTCATTTTAGTTTGGGTTTTGTGCCATCATATTTCAATTACTGAGCTGTTTCTGGGGGATGCTTTTCATTTACTGTCTGAGACACTTTGTGCATTTCTTCTACTGCACCAAGAAATTTTGCCAGGTCAAGCAACACACACGGTTTCCTGTCAAATAAACAGATGTGCCCATCTGCTCATCTTTTAAAGTTGTACCCTGTCTGATCTTTACCTGACTAATACTTGAGGTCTTGGAACTATTACGGAGATAAGGAGTTAAATAAGAAATGAACTATTATTTCACTGTGACCTCACAGCCAGACAGTTTGAACAGACCTTCTGCTTCAGATCACTTCTATTCTGCTCATGCCTGCATGGATACTGTATATTTCCATCTGTCCTTGCGGAGGTCAAAGAAGTAGTAGAATATTTTGCCCTATTAACTTAGCTACAAACTTAGATTTGCCTTTTTTGTTGTTGTTGTTGTTGTTGTTGTTGTTGTTGTTGTTGTTGTTGTTGTTGTTGTTGTTGCTGTTGTGGTAGATGGGATCCAGGCATAGAAACTGAGCAGTGAGTGTATAGAGAGCTTTTTTTGCAGATTCCATGTATAGATGAATCCTATAACTCCAGTAGTTTTATTTATCTGATGTTGAAGAGTGAAAGTGTAATAACACAAAAGGAGATTACATTTTCATAATAACTTTCAATCATGGGCCTGTAGAATTGTAGCACCAGAAAGGTTCGCAAAGTCTCATTTCATCTGATCCTGCCCAAAGACCGTTCCTGGTAAGTGTCTTCTCCTTAAAGAACTCCAGTGATGCATGTTAACCCCAAGAAAAAAGTTTCATTTTCTATTTTTGTGTATCACTAGAACATTGGTTCCTTGCATGCACTGTTATTCTGCTTTCCACTTTCACTTGATTTTTTTTTTTTAATTGTATTTTACCTCAGTCTTCTCTGCTTTAGGCTGTACATCCCCTCTTCTGTCAATCTTGCCTGATAGATCATGTTTTCTGCACCTCCGATTGTTCTTTTAGCTCTCCTAAGGGCTTTCTGCAATTAGTCCACAGCTCTCTTTGAAGTGTAGTAGCCAAAACTAGAAGAAATACTTCTAAGTTCCTGTCATTGCTGAAGAGAAGTGATGGATTACTTCATGCACCCCACAGGCTACAATCCTGCTTACACATCCATATCCTAATAAACACATAGTTTGTACAGATGAATCTATAGAATGTAATATGGAGTGTTCATTAAATCATGACACAGCTATGTAATGCCATTGCTGTATTTGTTTTAAAGTTATACTGTTAAACATCTTGCACAATTGTTACACAGTGAATCAATACAGCACCATCCCAAGAGTCTTGCTTCCTATTGCCTGAAGCTAGCCTTAAATCACACTACAAACACCAAGCCTGATCATTATTAATTCTGAAAAATCTTCAGGCATTCAACTTGTTCTCCTGGAGTTAGTAGGATTCTTCATACAAAGAGGATGACTACCATGAAGCAGGCCAAAGGATTAGCCCAATTTAATTTTGAACCAATATTGACCCATGTGAAAACTGAGGAACAACAAATGTTAAAATAACTGAGGGTGGTAAATGATATAGCATGTTATATATATTGAGCTGATATCTCCACTGTAAATCGAAAATTAAACATGCTGTGTCTGAGAATTTCATAGAGCTTGATATTTGGTGGTTTTACTCCCATTGGTGTTTTATGCAATTTGGGCCTCTAAAACAATACAAAGGTCCCTACCCCAGCTGAAGGTTTGGTTGTTATTGATAAATCATTATGAGAGAGCAGACATTAATTGTCTGTGCTTATAATTTAATTTCATTATTTTTAAGTATTACAGCACCTTGTCATTAAAGCATAGATGCTGAATGATTGGAGTCTAGAGCCCCACAGAACTTGTCAGCAGATTCCTTGGTAGGTATTCCCTTTGGAATCAATTAAAAACATCTTCTACAAATGCATTTCTTCTTATCCTCATTTAAAAGGAATACACAAACAGCAAGTCTTTAGCATCAATTACGTCAAATTAGTTAAAGATTCTCTAATAAATTGTTAAGCTTGACACCGTATGAACATATTTTACTGAAACCTTGACCTGATATATTCAAAGTATTCACTTTGTACTATGAAAATAATTTTACTGGGTTTGTTGGTAAACCATTCTCTACTTTATAAACAAAACAAAAAAGACAATACTGAAATAATTCCTCCATAAATATTTTTTATGCAATGTTTAGAGGAAAATACCACAAGAAGGTCTAAATCTGCTAGCAGTTGAGCATTTCAGCCCCTTAATTTATGTGACTAAGGAAACTCAAGGTTATTTATTTGCATCAATGCTTGCAGACTCTTATCAGTGCAGACTGAGGTCATCACGGTTGTCCTGGGCCTCATCTAATTTAACTAAGTTGTGGTTGCTCCTGGAGAACTAGAAATGAGTGTAATACCAATGCTTCACTACTTTTTGCTTGCAACTAGAAACAACTCCCTTGCAAGTTGTAATTTCTTCCATTACTGGTAAAACAGCACAAAGGTCCCTATTCTGGAACAATCCAGGGAGTCAAAGAATTCCCTAGCAACATCCAATTCCTTCTCAGGTCCCTGTGTGTCCAGGGAACCTCTTCAGCATAACCAAGGTGGGCTGAGGGGACAGATCAGAAGTTGTCAAGATGTTATTTTATCCTACACTATTGCCATTAAGGAACCGTTCCTGTTGACAAATGGAACAGCTGCCCTTGGCTTTAAATTCAGGGTAATGGCTCTGAGTTCAGCTTGATGCTCCCCAGAGCAAGTCTCATTTCTATAGAACTGGCCTGGCTTTGTGAAGTAGAAATTCAGGCTCCGAGGGAAGTCCAAGAGGAACTGCTCCAAGAGGAACAAAGTTTATATTTGTTAGGTAATTAGACTATGGAGCATAGAACTGAATAGATTATTCCCATAAATAAAGCATTGTTATTAATGAGGAATGGAAATTACGGCAAAAGGGATAAATGGGAAATTATAATGAAATTGTGTACTGATGGTAGTGTTGATGCTCCAGTGTGTTTGTCTCACCAATACAATACAACTAATTGTTAACATTACATACATTTATATATTTGTAGAAAAAAATAATTTAATGAAAAAAAGTTATTTAAGAAACATAATGTAGAAACAAAAGTACTTATTGAATCAAGATTTATGTGTAATATCCAGTTTTAAAATATTTCAGGACCAGGAGAAGTCCTTAAATATATATACGCACACATGAGGCTGGAGAGGAGAGGAGAGGAGAGGAGAGGAGAGGAGAGGAGAGGAGAGGAGAGGAGAGGAGAGGAGAGGAGAGGAGAGGAGAGGAGAGGAGAGGAGAGGAGAGGAGAGGAGAGGAGAGGAGAGGAGAGGAGAGGAGAGGAGAGGAGAGGAGAGGAGAGGAGAGGAGAGGAGAGGAGAGGAGAGGAGAGGAGAGGAGAGGAGAGGAGAGGAGAGGAGAGGAGAGGAGAGGAGAGGAGAGGAGAGGAGAGGAGAGGAGAGGAGAGGGGAGGGGAGGAGAGGGGAGGGGAGGGGAGGGGAGGGGAGGGGAGGGGAGGGGAGGGGAGGGGAGGGGAGGGGAGGGGAGGGGAGGGGAGGGGAGGGGAGGAGAGGGGAGGAGAGGGGAGGGGAGGAGAGGAGAGGGGAGGAGAGGGGAGGAGAGGGGAGGAGAGGGGAGGAGAGGGGAGGGGAGAAGAGAAAAGAAAAGAGAAAAGAGAAAAGAGAAGAGAAGAGAAAAGAGAAGAGAAGAGAAGAGAAGAGAAGAGAAGAGAAGAGAAGAGAAGAGAAGAGAAGAGAAGAGAAGAGAAGAGAAGAGAAGAGAAGAGAAGAGAAGAGAAGAGAAGAGAAGAGAAGAGAAGAGAAGAGAAGAGAAGAGAAGAGAAGAGAAGAGAAGAGAAGAGAAGAGAAGAGAAGAGAAGAGAAGAGAAAAGAGAAGAGGAGAGGAGAGGAGAGGAGAGGAGAGGAGAGGAGAGGAGAGGAGAGGAGAGGAGAGGAGAGGAGAGAAGAGAAGAGAAGAGAAGAGAAGAGAAGAGAAGAGAAGAGAAGAGAAGAGAAGAGAAGAGAAGAGAAGAGAAGAGAAGAGAAGAGAAGAGAAGAGAAGAGAAGAGAAGAGAAGAGAAGAGAAGAGAAGAGAAGAGAAGAGAAGAGAAGAGAAGAGAAGAGAAGAGAAGAGAAGAGAAGAGAAGAGAAGAGAAGAGAAGAGAAGAGAAGAGAAGAGAAGAGAAGAGAAGAGAAGAGAAGAGAAAAGAGAAGAGGAGAGGAGAGGAGAGGAGAGGAGAGGAGAGGAGAGGAGAGGAGAGGAGAGGAGAGGAGAGGAGAGAAGAGAAGAGAAGAGAAGAGAAGAGAAGAGAAGAGAAGAGAAGAGAAGAGAAGAGAAGAGAAGAGAAGAGAAGAGAAGAGAAGAGAAGAGAAGAGAAGAGAAGAGAAGAGAAGAGAAGAGAAGAGAAGAGAAGAGAAGAGAAGAGAAGAGAAGAGAAAAGAGAAGAGAAGAGAAGAGAAGAGAAAAGAAAAGAAAAGAAAAGAAAAGAAAAGAAAAGAAAAGAAAAGAAAAGAAAAGAAAAGAAAAGAAAAGAAAAGAAAAGAAAAGAAAAGAAAAAGAAGAACAATGCCAATAGTTTTTCTATTCTGTGTTGTCTTGGAGTAGACATGCATCCCCCTTGCCTCCCCTTCTCCTTTTTCTCAAGGATCTGCTGAAGACATTCTTTGCTGTCTACACCCAGGATTAATAGAATGACCTGAAAAACATTGACACAGAAGACTTTCTCATGGGGAAAAGTGCTAGAAGAATCTCTGAAGAGTTTTGAGACTTAAATGTATATGCCACAACATATCAGCCAGTTTTGTCAAGATCTGAACTATTAATTCCAGCTCTAGACCTACAGGAATACTGACAGTACTTCTCTTATTCCTGCAGCCCAGGATAAATCATTGATGACTGCATATATCTGTCTCATATCTTCCACACTTTTGAATGCTGATATTTCTGCTTAACTAGTAAGTCTCACAAGTCTCATGATCTGTGAGTGCAAAGAGTAGAGATTCATGGCAAATGTAATTAACTGGCCAGTGAAATGGACAAGCTGTTTTTTCCCTTGAGAATTGTGACAAAAAGTCTCTGTATCTGGCAAACTATATAAACCAGTGTGACAAGACATTTCACACAACCACCACTGACCAGAGCACATAGTGGGTAGTAAGGAGATCCAGGCCCTTGATTAAATTTTATCAGTGATTCTGGTCAAACCACCTCACTTTTATATGCTTCAGTACTTAACCTGCACCATGAGGAAAAGATAGCAAATGCTTTTAGAACTGGTTTGGGATCTAGTGATAAAAGTAGCTGGCTATTAGAATCAAGATATGAAAGATATATGAAGTGTTGTAATGTATATATCACACAATCCAGGAAATGCTGTTTGCGGTGAAAATACAAATTCATCTTTTGCTTATACGTTCCCATGCTATGACACTAATTCAAATATTAAATATCACACTTTATTTTCATTCAACCAAATGTACAGTCACAGTTTTTTTTTTTTTTTTTTTTAATTTTGTTTTGTCAAAATGATTCTCATTTTCATATAACTTTGCAGCCATTTACATTCGTTATTATTTGTTTTGCTATTGCATACTTAGGAAAAAGACACTCAGATATTCAGTTCTGTATATAAAGTCAATAAATATTGTGTGTGCACAACAGGGAAATCAGACTACTGTCATTGTCTTGGTTGCAAAAATTGTAAAACAGCATAGATATACAGTACTTCCTATTTAGATATCCTTCATGCCAAGATTAACGTGTCTAAATATCAAGGTGTATTTGAGATACAATCTGAGGTATCCAACACCGCTATATAAGCCAGCAGATACTAGTCAATATTTGCAGATACCTACACCTTTTTGGAACAAAAACTGGAATATGGGCAGTAAGCTCCAGTGTAAACTGCTTGCACATATGAGCCCAAAAATCAAGATATTTTAACTTTGAAAATATTTTGAGGATGTGCAATGAACATAATTCATATGTCACACTACAAGAAAGCTATCTCCAATCCTTCAATGGTTCTTGTCATATATTTCTTCTGTAAGACGGAAACATACATCAATTATTTATCCCTGAAATATGGATCCATATCAAGGTCTCACAAAATGTGTTGTTAACAACACATACTGGTGGTGTGTTTCCATTGCATCAATTGTTTAAATGATAAATAACCTTCACAAAAGGGAATGGCTTGTTGGCAGACAAAAGCACAATCTAACAACGGACTTTTTAGACTTGCAAATGATAGAACACTTAATTATTCCAAAATAACATTTTCCTGTTAGGGTATGATCATTAAATCCATCATCCTTCAGTTTATATGCATGAAACATTTATCATGTCTTCTACAAACAGGAGTCAGTCATCTAAATATAGATTTTTGGACCATCCATTTCATCATGGCATTTCATCGAAAGCCTAGGATTTCATTTATTTTCAGTTACAGAGATAAAGTGTTTGTAAATGATGTGATAAGACCATAAAGAAAAGTGAAGTGAAATTCAGCTCCATACAAAGATGATAAATACAATACCTACTTTGAACACTGGAATTATTGTGAGAGAAAAATGAGATATCGGAAGTCAGTAGCTATGTTTAAGATAAGAACTTTTTTCTCCTGTGAATTTTTCATTAAAGTCAGGGGCCAATAAAGAATTATCTCAATGATTCCATTTTTTAAAATAGCCATTACAGACATAAAACCAACCCAGCCCAAACCAAACAAAACAAATGGAGAACAACTGGAAGTAAAAGGAAGAAAATTCTGTGGTACTTTTCTGTGGACTGACTAAAGGGCTGATTTTCAGTTATTGAAAAAGCCTGCAAATATTTCTATTGCATTGAAATGTGCTCTGTTTTGAAGATGTGTGACTTGCAAATGCTCATTCAAGAAAAGCAGACCAGAATCCTTTTCTTCAAACAATACCTCATCTCTCTGTTTGTGTGTTTCTGGGTGTTTCCAGCAGAATTTTGAACTTTCAGTTCAAAACTTTTTTTTGGGCAGTGTGCTTACACACATTTGGGACATTTAATCTGTACCTCTGGGCATTTTGGCTTCACCTTCTCATGAGTTCACTTTGGCAGGATTTCTTCCTTTGCCCCCACCTCTTTGTTCTCTTTTTCTATTTGGCAGAGTGGCAGGTTCTCTCTAAACCACTGCACCCAAGCCTATTTCAGTGATTGTTTTTACTTTTGTAATGCAATCTAAATCATAACTATAATTATGAGAATGTGCTAGCTTAATTTCAGCAAGAAATATTTTTAACAGTGAAGACAGAACATTTTTATTTTATTTGCCAAGGTTAAAAAAAAAAAAAAAAAAGTTATTTCCTGTAATTTTTCTTAGTGTAACTATATAGCAGAACTTTTTTCTGTTTCTACTTTTTTTTTTTTTTTTCCCCTCAATAAACAAAATCTAAAGAAGAAAACTAAATAAATAATTGATGTACAGCATGTTCTTGGCTTCTGTAAATGCCTACAGGTGTCCTTTCATCATATTCATTTGTCTGCCAATGTGTGAAAGTACTTACAACCTGAGGGTTAACTTGCATAACAAGAGACATTCAAAATATGGCACAGAAAGGGAATAAACCAGTAAGTTTTGTAAACAGCTTTTGTGTCTCTATATTGTTGTTTTTGGGGGGAGGGCACAAGAGATTAAATACGTATCTCCATCATACCAAAAACTGTATTAAGGAAATGTTAAGGTTACACAGTGGCTCAGGTTGAAAGGGACTTCTGGAGGTCATCTTGTGCAACCCTTGTTACAGAGAATACAATTTAAAACTGAAGAGACATCAGATTTCATAGTCTCTTTAGCCTTAATTCATCCTTTCTGTGAGTATGCGCTTAAATACAGCTTTGATTGCACGTGTTCATCTTGTGTTTTTTGTTTGTTTGTTTGTTTGTTTCATTTGGCACTCATTATTTTTTATGCTGGACTGAGAGAGTCCAGTATATGGACACTCTCTGTCTATCACACTCTGTAATGTTCCTAAAGCTTTCTTTAATAAAAAATAATCAAACATTTATGACCAACAAAAGCATTATTTTTCTTCCTGCATGTTTGTCAAGATTGGAAGGTGAGAATCCATTGACATTGTCTTCTAGTTCTCATTTTCAGTTCTTATAAAAGTGTAGATTTCTACCTCACTCCCTCACACTGGAGGGACAATGAAAGGACAATGTTGATTCAAGCACTTCACTTTTGAATCCTTCAGAAGTTAACAACCCTTCTATACGTTTACTGCCTTTTATTATTATTATTATTATTATTATTATTATTATTATTATTATTATTATTATTATTATTATTTTTTTTTTTTATGCAGGTATTTCAACTTGTTTGTATAGTACCCTGTGAGCAGTCCACCCAGACGGTTTAGCAAGGTTCAGGTCCAAACAGTAGGCTGCTGAAGTCATATGGACCACTCAGTATGTCCTGTTTAAGACACTAAGCATTTGATATCTTACAGGTTCACTGTGAGATTAAAAGAAGTCTTGAGAATAGTCATTGATCCATGATGTAAATGTTTTCTCATCCTTGTTTTAAGTGCTTTCTGTCTTCATTGCTGTAACTAAAATCATCCACATTGTCCCTCAAATGAGATGCAGTCTAATGAGGATAGATAGGTGTCTAGGACTACCAAACCTAATTTATGCTAAGTGTATGAATGTTCATGTGAGGGCCCTGACTAGCTATACATTTATATACACGTATGCATGTATTTGTGTAGGTATTCTCCATAGAAAAGGCAAATGTGTACTGTTTAAGATATCCAAGTTGTATGAGAGGACTGCTCTTACTGCAAATGGAGTATTTGGAGAAATTAAATTTTAACAGAACATGAGCATGTGAGTTTTTTTTTTAATTATTATTTTTAGGAGATTACAGATGGATCATATTTCTACAGGAGTGACAGAAGATAAGTCTTGACATCAAAGCAATTTCATTACGGAGTTTCAAACCTCAGCTCCAAACCTCAGAATTTCTACTGCCTCTCAACATAATAGTTGCAAGAGTTTTTAACATGACTAAAAGGATGTAATTTTACTAACTATATTCTTGAAATTATTTGAGCCATTTCAGTGAAAACTTTCAAAGAACAATTCAGTTAGAGACAGATACCCTCCATGGAAAATTTAAGCTGTAACTGTTAAATTTTGGCAAACTGTATAAGCAATTGAATGTAAGTTTACAAAGGAGCATTAGCCAATCTTAGCTAAAGGCATTACTTCTCCTATTATGTATACACACACATAAATAGCTAATATATTTACTCCTGCTATGCATGTACATACACATTATATATGAATATGTATAACAGGGAATTAGTGTAATAGTTTTTCATGCATCTGGCAATCAGAAAGACATGGCTTTATGTGAAGCAGTAGTTTGTAGTCTTTAGGCAGAATCCTGAGGTTAAACACTAACTTCCAAAGCCTCCAAATTTTTCACATAAATTCAGAGTTCATGAAAAGTGTCAGCCTGATGTTTGTTAAGAAAGAAGTCCTTTGTTCATGTACAGAACAGGGTGGTACAGAGAGCAGCAGCCCAAGCTTCCTATGCAGCTCTATCAGATGTCTCATCCCTGACCTGGCATAGGGGGGAGGTGAAAGGTTAGTCCATTCTTCATGCTCATTCAATACCTCGCTTCTCTGTTGAGTGCCAAAAGAGTATCAATTACTGCCAGTTGTGTGTTGCTTTTTGTAATGAGGACTCTTGTCCATTAAGAATTGGACTCAGGCCACAAAACCATCTCATTGAGCCTGTTGGAAAGTCATCTGATGGTGATGGCTCTTCCATCATTTCCACAATAGTTGGATTTGAAACAGGTACCTGGATTTAATGTACTTCATTACTTGAGTCATACGGCTTTCCAACTTCTCATTTGTGTTTGGAGAGGAGATGTCAGGGCAGGAACTCTCTCTATTAATACTGATAAAATAGAACGGTAATTACAATCTTTCAGTACAGCCAGGATGCCTGGTAAATCTATGCTTTTCTAGTCAGGACCTTGTTGCAAGAAAGGTCACAAAGCATTATTCAGATAAAATTGCTCTAGTCAGGCAGTGCATGCACATTCTTAATACTCCCTGCAACAACCTAATTTATGGGATACTGGAGTGAGAAGCAGGCTGTGATGGTGCTAGTGTAACAGTATCTTAGCAGCAAATAAACACTGCACAAGAAACTCTTCCTTTTAAAAACAATGTAAAGGAAAGACATTCAATCCTTTGGGCAATTTCTTTTCAAAGTATTTGCATTCTACAATACCAGAGAGATTCTCAGTGAATCACGTGTGGGGATATGGACAAATGCCATCTATAAGTTAATTAGTTTTGCACATGCATTTCACAGACAACATTTCAAACACTTTGCCCTTGATATCACTACTTACTGGTCTGTACACAATGTAATTTTTCCAAAAAATACAGAATTACATTTATAGATTATGGCTTTATAGATATAAGCAAGAATGTTGTACTAATATAACTTCAGCCATTTTGTAGCTTAGTGATGCTTTTGCAAAAGTCTACCATGGGTGTCCTAGAGCCCAGTATCCAACTCCTTCCAAACACAGGCTTTCTGCAGCCATTCCGCTGCCACTGTACATTCTTCTTCATGACCCATATATCAGACATACCCTTCCTAGTTCTCTCTAGTGCATACATAGCAGGACTGGGATTTCACACACCCTAACTCTTTGCCTCAGGAGTAAGAGGAGCAGGAACAGTGACAGGTAATTCAGAAAGGAGTGGCTGGTATTAACAAAGACAGTTCCTCTGCCAACACAGATTCTACACTGGTTCACTGTTGAAGATGAGGAAGCTATGCTGGATAAATATAACTATGTGCTTGTCCTGTGTCTGTACTCTTTTGTAGGTAATTGGTACAGGACAGTGTTGGAGACAGGACTCTGTGCTATGGAGCCTTTTGCTTCACTGCTGTGCAGCTGGTTCTGTATTCTTACTGCTGGGTTACTACACCAAAGGTGCTGGCAGCAAGTGTTGAGCCCCTTGTAAGCACAAGCCCATGTTGTGGTTCATGCACATCACATCATTAGAGGCTGAAATCTGGGCCCACTAGTCTGCAAGAGCCTCAGGTCATGGGGCTCAAATCTGGATCCAAGCTCCTCTGAAGTTTCAAGTTATTCATGTCTATGGTTTTGGCTCTGGCTCATCTGTCCTAAAAACAAAGTGAAGCTGACAAATGTCTCTTCTAGGCAGCTGCCCCAAAGGACTGAATATCATTACGAAAAAGACATTAAAATACAAAAGGTCTTAGTAATTTGTGTAGGGTCTAGTTTCCAGAAATACTATAAAAGGCCTGCCAGCAATTTGGTGAAAAGGGCCTGCAGCACAAATCTTATTAACCAAACTGAGTGAGGAATGAAACAACCTCATTTTGCACCCCCACTGAAGTCAATGGCAGGACTCCCATTGGCCTCGGCAATGTGTGAGCTGGCCTTTGCAGTATGGAATATGAGCATGTTCCTTTAATTACCTGGTCAACTAGCTACCAAGTTTCATTCAGCTACCAGGCTTTTCATTCAAGAAAACAACCCTGTTTAGTGCACCATTTATGTATGATGTTTAAAAGCTGCATTATGGTCTCAAACACAAATAGATTTAAACCTGACATTTTCCTGAGCACAAACCTCTGCGAATAACAGTAAAACATAATTAATTTAAAGCATATTATAACCCACAACCTGATAATCTTCATAAAACAAAACAAAACAAAACAAAACAAAACACACAAATCTTGCTCTATTCCAGAATTAAAATTATAAAACACTGTCTATTCAGCGCCAGGTATTCATGAGGACACACATGGTAAAACAAGTTTACTCCTCCCTGAAAATGGAATGTAGGATTCTCTAACTGCTGTGTTTATGAATATATTTAGAAAACAAATCTTTCTAGCCTTAGTGGACCTGTGTTCTAATAAGAGCATCCAAGCAGAAGGTGAGAGGAATGCATCTGGTGTGCTCTAAATTCATGACCCAGCTTACCATTACAAATATGAGAAAGCAACACTATTGATGATTACATTGTTGATCAAAGGCTGCAGATAAGTACCAATTCAGTAGTGCCGGGAGGGTGCATCATGGGCTACAGAGAAAGCTGGAGGGAACTAATTTTTTCTCAGGTTTCTCATAGATCACACAGATTAAAAAAACCCTGTAGCCATAATTTAAATTGTAATTTTGTCATTAATTAATTAATGTAAAGAATGTCCTGTACTGGATTCTGAGTTATTTTCATTTTTTAAAATGTAATTTATGCTATGCCAATGATTAATTTTTATTTATTTTGCTCTTTTTTTAGTTCAGTGATCTTGTAAAAGCTTTTAATTCTCTCCCGTCTTCCTCCACTGCCAACATTGCTCAGTATAACCCAGACTTCTTAGCAAACATTGCTACACATGCCAGTATTCTGTCTAATTTTAACTAAACATTCAATAATGCTAAGCTATTTTAGTACCTTGGGCCCACATTCTCAAAGGTATTTAAGCAAAGAACTCCTGTGAGGATCTTGGCTTTGTTGCTTTCTAAAAATGCTGGAATTCCCATACGTGCTAACATGGCAGTGGTAAATGAACAACTAATACTGCTGTTATATTTACATAAACTATTATAAATTACATTTTTTCAGTGTAGAACATGATTATTAATCATCCTATTCAGTTCTGTGTTATATGCAACTAAATAAGGAACACAGTAGACCCTTTGTAATTACTTACCCTAACTTCGGTTTTAAAGCCAAACACATTGTGACCTTATACTGATTTGGGGTTTATTAAACAGACTCTTCTATTATATGAAAGAAAAGAGAAGAAAATGTTTACGTAATATTTTTGACATTTATTAACCCTGCCAAAATCTCTCATACAGTAGTCAATAAAATGTGCAGTATGTACATATGGGTAAAGTAATTAACATGTATGTCAGAGCAACAAATAAACTCTTTCTGTCAACACAAGAAAGAGCAGGAGAAGGGTAAATCAAGATTACTTTTTACTTATACAGAATCAAAATAATTCAAAAATAATCTGCTGTCCTTAAATGCTACATATTATTAAAAGCAGTAAAATATTCAGATCTATTTGCCTAATTGTTTGTGCACTATGTTATTACCACCCAAAGTCCTCAAACTGATAACCCAGCTTTCCCCACCACTGCCTATTCCCCAATTCTTTTGCACTGTCTAATTTTCTCTTGCTTAATTAACACTGACACTATATTTAGAATTGTCACAGCCTAAAAAGACAATTTACGACCTATGCATTCCTGTATTAGAGCTAATGGAAATAGTACTTGGGGAAATATTAATCTAAATTTGAACATTAGTTTAGGGTCATATTTTTCTCCATCCTGCCTGGTGTATTTGCAAGCAGATGTAATACAGATAATAGACTTCAGATAACAGAGCTTTAGCCACAGGAACGCAAAACACTGGTTTTCATACAAAAATATCATGCTTTGACAGGGCTAGTCAGGAGTATTTACAGGATTGCATGTCAGCAGAACACAGAAAGTGGTGGGAAAGAAAAGCTGAGGCTTTGGTTGATGTTCTTTGTGGATGGGGAGAATACAGTTTCATAAACAGTTTGGACTGCTAAAACAGAAAAACCTGTACCCCCTCTGCTATGAGGCTGGTGGAAATGGGAAGTGAGAGAGGGCAGACCCTCTGCTTTGCACTGCAAGCTCACAGCTGCAGGAGGTGAGAGACACTTCTCTGTTCCTCCTACACTGCCTGCCTGAACACTGCTCTTGTGTAGTCTGGCCCATAAAACCCATTTCTTGAGAATCTGGCCCAGACTATCTTGAGAGAATCAAGCTTTCTGAGGTTCAGCATTTAATAAATTCTGCCCTTAGGCAAGTAAGTGAATGGCCATTTAATCTCTCTGCAGCTGCCCAGCAAAGTGGCACAAGGAGGGAGAGACAAGCAAAAGAGGTGAACCATACAGACAGAAAAGGATTCATGCTCTTAAAATACGAGACGTAATCAAGAGCTGGAAGATGGATGTAGACCTAAGAAGAAAGGCCTATGCAAATAAAAGGGGAGCTTTAGATAGGCAGGAGTCCCAAAAAGTAGAATCATAAAAGTGTCTTGAAAAAAAGGAAGAAGTGGAGGGGAAAGAATGTAAGAGTGAGGTGAAATCCTGAAAGCAGATTCAGAAATACTGATACAACTGAGGAACCAGTCGGAGAAGCAATGAGCAGAAGCTAAAAGGAGGTGGACTTAGGTTGTGCATGATGCATGGAAAAGTTGCTAAGATACAAAGGGCTTCCACAGAGGGAAATCTGGGAAGCACAACCAAGGATTGTATCTTGGGGGGCTTCCCATGAGGCACAAAATGTATAAATCCGCAGTTTTCTTCTGGCATAACCTTAATTTCATGAGACATAAGTCTCTGGGGATTTCAACACTTTCCCATGAAGGGCCTCCCAATAATTGAAAGAAAAGCCTTTAGAAAACTCAGAAAACTCTCCAGGTCTCCTGCTAGTGGTTCAAGTGTTCTCCCAGGAATCATATATCATTTTAGAATAAAACCTCTGTTATGAGTCTTGTCAAAGTTTTCACAGATAAGAGGGCAACTAAGGTGCTACAAATTTGTTTACCAATGCAAAAATGATCTCATAGGCCACGTACAACTCAGCATGGCTGGGAAGTCCACTCAATAAAAATAAATAAATAAATAAATAAATAAATAAACAAACAAACTTATTAGAAGAGAGGAGTATCTCAGATATCTCCAACTGATTATCTGTGTGGGCACATACATCTGACATCCTCCCAGAGGATAATTTTTTGAAATCTGTGTGGAGGTCATTAGCACAGCCTCTCTCATAAAGGTTGCTTGCACTGCAACAGCCAAATGGATAAAAATAGTCTTTCTTAATACAAATTCAGCGAGGTAATTAAAGTCCATTTCCATTAGAGTAAGAAAACCCACAGATAGTTTATTACTGGAGCATTCTTATTTTTATTTATTTTTTAAAAGCATTTTTGTTCATTAGCTGTTCTTCATGGAAAACATGTTCATGCTAAAAAAAGCTTTATAATCTGCTTCAATAGCCTGTGGTCAAATGTATTTAAAACAACAACAGCAATAATGCAAAATATCCATTTTTTTTTTCCCTGAAAGGTAACCATAGTCAGTGTTCCCAAACTATTGTAGACAATTTTGCCTAAAAAAAATAATTAAAAAAAATCTTATTGAGTACTGTTGGCTAAACCTTTTAAAACCTCTCATTTGAGGGATGCCACCATTTCTCATCTCACTGTGCCTGTGATAATACAGCTTCACACTCCTTTAGTTTTCTCAGTCTGACAAAAGGTTTTTGATATTTCTTATGAATTTTTGATTCTGCATCTCAATCATCTAGTGGCTGAATAGCCAGAAGTTTGAAAGATTCCAAGTATTACTCACCATGACTAATTTTTTCTTTAAAGGAGCTTTATGCCACATATGAGTGACTTCTTATCTGCAGTTTGCAGGAAAAAAAAAGTACAGGGAAATAAACACAGTGATCTGTTAAATTACGGATAAAGAATGCACTATTTTATGGCTATTTATAAAAATAATGAGCAAAGCATCAAAGAAACTTTGTTTTTGAATTCTAATGAAGGAGACAGATTATTTCCTTCATTTTCCCCCTCTCACAATACACATAGAAAGGGAAAATTGCTGAGGACAAAGAATGCAAACCCTTAAGAACATGTTTTTTCAAGAACTTCTCCACAGACTGACCCATGAATTGCTAGACATGTTTGGAAATCAACCAAGCATGGGATAGTGGGAATAAAAGTCATGCACAGAGAGGGAAAGGCTCTTCTGAAAATGTTTTTATGGTGTGAAGGCAAATGGTGAACACAGAATAGAAAATATAGGACCAATTTAGACTGCTTTTCTCTACTTGGCAAAAAGCATAGGGAAAGCTGGCTTAAATTGTTATTTGAAGATTCTTTGGTACATTTTGCAGTGATTTTTTCTTTTATTATTCTGCTGGAACATCTTACAAATGGATTAGAAAGGGGTGTCCACATGTCCATCTCAGTTTATTTTAAAATTTACTTTATAATAGATACTATACCACCTGTAAATTTACAGAATTAAAAGGTACTTGAGGATGGAAAGGCATATAGCAGAAGTCCAAACTAACAGTATTTGGAAGCATGACAATTATCATCCAAAGGAATATCTCATTTTGTACTAGTCTTATCACGGGGTTTTCACACTGTGGACATTGACTTTACAGCTCATTGACTTTGGCTCAAGCTGGATACATGCAGAACTGACATGAAGCTGGCTGAAAGGGGGAGAGATGATTTGGATAAGTAGTGCAAACAGAGTATGTTCCTCTGTTCATTAAATGGTTGAACTTCTCTTACACACTAGTCCAAACAATTTTGACAGTCAATGGAAGAAAATAAACTACTCTTCTATTTCTTCTTGCAACAGGTAGGAACTAGCACTTTCTTCCCAGCTTGAAATTTGGCCCTGCCTACACATTTAATCAACATCTCTAGCTAGAGATCACACTTCAGAGACTTCCACTTCAGTTTACTGCTGTCATAGGCTAGGAAGAGCTCCAGCCTCAGCACTGTTCAGTTTCCCTCCCTCCGACCTGATCCCTGAAACTGCTGGCAGCTCTGGTCACTGCTATTTCAGAGAGCATCTGCCTGTCCATAGTCCACCACATTGGTGAGGGCCCTGTTTGCAAGTGTTGTCCAAGGAATGTCTGGCAAGTGATCATACATGGTTTTCTTAATGTGTATGCTTGTCTGGTTTGGATAGTCACAACTGATAATGTATATTGCTTTCTCTCCTTGACAGGAAAACCCACAATTGTCCAGAGCTAGCCTTGGACAATCACCACAACGGGACTTGCACATCTGACCTAAAATCTGGCCTCTTTGAACAGTCGGTGACATTCAGTCCCTGAAGCAATTATGGAAAGAGAAAGAGAAAGGATACAACACACCTGAAGGGAGCCCATTAATAAAACTGTTTTTTTTTTTTTTTTTTTTTTTGTTGTTTTTTTTTTTTTTTTTGCAGCATTACATCCAGTCTTGATGCTTTTGGCAAAAAAGAGGTCCAAGAAGCGTGTTTTTTCCCTTACAGCACAGGCAACCAGGTGGTTTCCCCAAGGCTCAGCATCAGTTGTGAAAGGGGCTGCCAGTGAATATTAATCTGATGGAGGTAAGGGGCAAATTATTTCAGCCAGTGCAACTGTGGCACACTAATGTGATTGCCAGGGAACTGAGAGCTCTGGTAAATCATTGCTCATATAGCAAAATACACTGCTAAAAGATCCCAGCAATATTTAGAGTAGGAAGTTATTTTTTTTTTTTCCCCAGAATTGCTTTTGTTTTCTTATTCCATTATTCCTATAAACATAATTTTTCTTTTGTTTCTTTTCAACATGATTGTTTTTCAAATCCTAAACAAAAGAATAAGACAAATTATTCTGCAGCAGTATATGAGTTTGCACAGAGTAACAGAAGGAGCCATTATGATCTGTCAGACAACTACTTATTTAGGGACTTTTGAAACCACTGATAATTGACTTAGTAGAATAAAACAGCTTCTCTGGAACTGATGGAGTCTATTGTTTAAGTACTTACCACATTTGCTGCAAGTCATTTAAAAAATGTTATTGGCCCTGGTTAAACTATTACAGACATAAAGGAATGGTGAACGTGTGAGGTGCAATGGTGCTATTTAATACAGTTTTACTAAACTGACTTCATAAATACAGATCTGAAGACTAGGGTGAGGTGGAGCAGAGGAAGTTGCTCACAAATCTAAACCCCAATGGGCAATGCCATCAGTAACAGAGGCAGCTGGAGACTAGAAGAGACAGATTATAATATGCAAGGCACTCGGCTGTGTCAGCCTGACAACCTCTCTGTCTGCACCACAGGAGTCCTGTGAAGGTTGCCATGGGCTCAGATCCATGTGTCTCTGATGCATATTCAATACCAGACCCCATCTCACTCTCCAGAACAGGACAAGTTATGCAGACATATGAGACTGACATATGCACGCAAGCAGCCACAGAAGCTGGAGCTGAGAACTGGATGCCCAGTGATATCCAGTGACCTAGGGGACTGTGTAAGTCTCTAGATCCCTGAGAACCATCAATATCCTGAGAAGGCATTTGTAAAATCTGAGTCTTAAAATCTAGGCACCTTGTCAAACTGTGCTGTCTTATTGTAGTAGTTGCTGTTCATGGAGACAGATGTGGGCTTGCGTTAATACAGCTATAGCATTGCTCTCGCATAAAGGAGCTCAGAGGTTCCTCATTTCTGGTTTTATGGTTAGGACACCCTTCTGGGAGGTCAGAAATAGGGGTCTGAATCATCTTAGGCCCAGAAAGGCACTGAAGAGTCTCCTGCATCCTGTGCTCTAGGCTCTGTGAATTCAGACTCAAAAGGTTGTATCTCCAGTGGGAATTGCCTGTGCTTTGTATTAGAGAGAAAGAGGTGATCAGTTCCCAGTGAGAGACCAGTGCTCTGTCTCCTCTGCAAGAGGACTGCAGATAAGGACTGTCTGACATATACTCATCCGGGTTTTCTGAGACAGGATACAAACCCAGTACGGTCTGGCAGCAGATGACCTGGCTGATTTATTCTCATGTGCTCCCACAGCCAGTCTGTACGTTTGCAAGAGATGCAGTGCAACCTAGATGGCCCATTGTCACTGTGCATGTGCTGTTCTCTTCATCTCCACACTGCTGTGGACATAGGATTTCCAAAGTGCTCTGATTCTGCTCTGACCTGACTGATGGGCTTCAGGAAATCTTGTGTCCAGTCTGACACAAGACTGCACAGTCCTCAAATGCCAATTAAAATTCTAGCTAGAAAGACAGAATATTTGTGGGTTTGGCCACTTCCTGTATCTACCAAAATGCAGACTAAAAAAGCACCAAAACAAAAAACAAAAAAAGAAAAAGGAAAAAATCTTAAAGAATTATAACTTTTTCCCTGCAAAACCTTTTTTACTATTGAAATGGTGAAATATTTTAGAAAGATAACTTAGCACACAGTGTCAATTTCAAGTCCCAGTGGTAATATGGCCATCTTCTTACCTGAAGTACAGAAATGTTAATGGAGATGCATGTGCTTATTGAAGATGCTGTCAGATATTATTAAAGAAAACAGAGACCCGTCTATCTTTTTCAAGTTCATTGCATGGCACTGGGAATAGAAATAAAGAAATTATGTGGTCTGAATTTGCCTTTACTGTGTTTGTACAAATTCAACTCAATTTGTTGGCTTTAGTGGAATTACTCCAGATTTACACTGAGAAAAGAGCTCAGATTTCTATCTACCTTACTTAGATTTCTATCTACACAAAATAAAATAAATGCAAGTCTCAAGCTCTGAATGCCCTTGACTTTCTTTAAGGAATATTAGATAAAACTGACTGGCTCCAGCTATTGTATCTTGACCATGATACCTCAGTTGCAACATAAATATAACAACAATTTAATTAGTCCCACCAACAAAATCACTAACTTTGTTGTATGCTAAGAGTGAAATAGCTCTCCTCTGTATGACAATGTCAATTTTATGGGTTAAGCCTTGGATTCCTGATGTAATGAAAACAATATTTATTGAAGAGGCCATTTATCAGCTAAAGACAATAAAGGCCATGACTAAATTCACAGGCTGTCTGAGACAGATAAAACAGTACTGGTGTTATGAGCATCTTGGCAGCACTGTACAAATACATCGTGCCGATACTGCAGATATATTTACTTACATGGAAGTAGATATACACCTGTATCTTAAAACTGGACGTAAAGCAAAGTAAAAGCATATTAACAATATGAAACTTAAAGAGACTGTGCTTTTCTACTGCCATTTCCCATGAAAACAATCTGTGTTAAGGAGTAAAAGAATCTCTTCCATTGGAAAAACAGGTCACATCCTTAGCTTTGGGGAACAGTCTGAGTGATCCACCCCTAAATCTTGTGAACACATACTTATCTGACAGGGACATCTGTGCTATAGCAAACACCAATCTCTGATCACTGACCATGACCAGCTTCTTCAAAACAACACCAAGATTCCCTTAGGATGTCAGTACCTCTCCCACCATTAAGGGATCATAAGTGCATAAAGCAGTGTTTATGAAAGAACATCATTGCTTCCACCATTTCTATTATAAAGTTCATAAAGCCTCAGTACTCATTCCTTTGGACCTGTTGGTAGCAGAAGAAGCTCCAGTCCAAATCCTTTTCTTGGTCATCATTCTGAAAAGTGGCCTTTCCCCGTAGGATGAAAATAGCTTTGTTCAGAACAGCCCTTCAAATACACCTCCTAGGGCATAGTCATGTCAGCTCTTACTAAAGGCTGTTATGAACTTTGCTTGTATAAGAAGCTGTTTTCTCTTTTCATTATTCTTGGGTTCAGCCAGGAACACTGACATGTTCTCATGCTGAAATTGCAACAGCTGTCTAAGAGCTGCCCCAAATGTAGGACCAAGAATGAAAAAGGTAGAAGAAGGTAAGAGAGGGGGAAAGGGAAAGGGACAATAATAAAGCTAAAAGACAACTTATTTCATTTTTTCATGCCTTTGGTAGTGTTGTTGTTGTTGTTGTTGTGTTAGCTTGTTTGTTTTATATTTAATTAGAAATAGAATCTCCTGGAAAGAAAGGTGACTTAAAAAGAGCTTTATACAGAACTGGTGAATAGTACTGAAAATCCATCAACCTCTAGTAACATAAGGCAAATTTAAGCCATAAATGATTTGATCTGGACTGGAATTATGTATGTTCCTTATGAAATCATCCTCAGATTGGCCAGAATTCATTTTAAAATTAAATATTCAGCAAAAGAACAGCACATAGAGTTTATAGGTAACATGACTTTCTGTCTTTTCTGCTTTCTGTTGTCACTAAATGTAATCATCACCTACTATCATCAGTTAAGCCTTAATAGCAAGTATTGGATCTTACTGCTTATTTGCAGGACAAGTATATGCAAATTTATTTAAACGTTTATGCAAATCAAGTTCATCTCTCAGGCTGTCAGATTTGCAAATGTTGTATTTTTCAGCACAAAAGGCTAGGTACCTATGGCCTAGAGTGAATTTTTATAGATGTATATTAAAGGGATACTAGCATTATCATAAGTGGTGGTACTGTAATGTTGCTTATGACTATTTCTTAGTATTAATTATGGAGGGGCAAATCAGTTTGGAAAAAAGTAATGAGTGTAAACTGAAGCAGAAATGTTAACCTCCAGCTTCTATAACTGCTCTGGTAAGAATCATTGCCTGACTCCACTGCCCACCATTGGCTTACCCTCTGCCCCAGACACTTCTCTTGTTATTCTACCCTTCTGTTGAAGGGCCTTAGCCAAAAAGTGAACCAGCTCTAGGCTGGCTGTTGATATCCAATGTCACATGCACCAAATGATCTGGGGCAAGAAATGTACAGGTTCAAAGTATTATACAGACTTTGCAACATCTGTTACTGTTCCACAAATAGTTGGATGGGACAAAAGCAGGAAGCTCTCTGGGATTTGTTTGAAGGAGTGCAAAGTTAAGAGTAAAAGGAAATTCTCAAAAGGGGGTAGGAAGGAACTAGAAGAGCCCACGTGAGTCAGTCAAAACGTATAGAATTTAGAATGTCACTAATAGGTACAACTGGTTGCAAGGTCATGAGCAAAGTCAAAGATACGACAAAAGGGCATGTATCAGTGAAGATTCTCCCTTGAAAGAGAGATCTATGACAGAAGAAAAAAGGTAGTAGAGGAACCAGAAAAAAACTTGGGACACTTCCAAGTAATCTTACAGTTCCTACAAAACAAGAGTGCTAAACTTTTTAAGGTTTCCATCCCTAAAAAGAATATGAATAATAGACATAATAATCTGAATGGAAAAAAAATCTCTCTCAGTACATGCTAATTAAAAGCAGTATATTATTGCTGCCTGCTAAATATTGCCAGAGATACAGGGATCTATTAATCACAGAATCCATTATATCTGTTAGTTATATTAATTCTAGAGTTTTATCACATGAGAACTATCAGGCTATAAAATATACGAAAAAATATAAAAACTTGATTATTTAAGTAGACCCAGGTGAATGGGAAAATTAGGAAAGAGCAAAGTCTCACTCTCTTGAAGCTAACAATCATGTGATGATTGAAGTGACTTGGCCCTCAAATTCCAGCTCAGAGATTTGAAATTTGTTAGTGAGATTTAAGGCCACCTACTGTTAATTTATTTCCATGAATGTATAAAAATCTTGTTTAAAAGCCTCCATCCACACCTGAAGACATAAAGAATAAACCTGTTGTCGGAGTGTTCTCTGCTCTAATAAAAGCCCTAAAGAATCTCCTTTCTCTTGGATGTGTTCGCTTAACACCTACCAGTCCTGTAACTTCTCTGAGATGGAGTCAACTTGGTTCCTGTTTTACACCTTTTCTGTGTGTGTCAAAACAATACACTGTACAAACAGTCTTCAATAACAATGTGGAAACATACATGTTAAATTGGGTGAAGGATTGTTCAGGTATAGAAAATGAACTGGAGAATGAACCAGTACCGGAAGTCATCTAGTATCCATCTATTACATTAGGATGAATCATACCAAACCATCATACATATTTGATGACCTGTTTTTTTTTATTATTATTATTATTTTTTTTAATATATTTTTTTATTTTTTATTTTTTTTGTTTGTTTGTTTTTCTGCAAATTTCCTTGAAAATTGCTTAAATTTCTTTATAGACATAAAATTACTTCAAATTAACTAAATAAACTTTGCAACTTAAGTCCATCTTTTATTACGATTATCATTTTATGGGTCACAGTAAACAGGGAGAATGTTTATTCTCTTCTGTCAGAATTTACATGTTTGAAGAAGACTGACATGTAAGTATAAAAGCATGAATTTGTACTGGCCACTACTCAAATGTATTCAAATTCCACTTGGGAGAGTGAGAAAGTTTCTAAGTGGTGCTTAAAAAAAAAGGTAATTAAAGGAATTTTAGAAAGGGATTAAAAAAAAAATAAAAATAGAAAAGCTAGAGTAAAGGAAACAGAAACTACATGTATATGGACAAATTCCCCAAGAGGCTCAAAATCAAAAAGTGGAAATGATAATAAAGAAAACTAGAAAGGATCACAATCCTAGATTTGTTAAACCAAAATCACAAGAAACATGCAAAAAAGATTTGGAAAAACTAATCTTTAGTGATACAGAAGCTGTTTTCTTTTTCAAACCTATCAGAAAGCTAGTTTAGTTCCAAGATATGGCTAAGAAAAATTAGGGATATTCATGTAATATAAGTGATTGCAGAAAGGCTGACTGATTTGTTCTCTATATCACAGCCAGCCTTTACAATG
This sequence comes from Aythya fuligula, assembly GCF_009819795.1. Taxonomy (NCBI): domain Eukaryota; kingdom Metazoa; phylum Chordata; class Aves; order Anseriformes; family Anatidae; genus Aythya; species Aythya fuligula. Next base: position 15,246,422 of record NC_045560.1, on the reverse strand, counting down.
AATGAGGAAATCTTTGAGGGTTGATGTGCCAATGAAAGAGTTTTAAGATAAATTGATACACTTAATAATAAATTGATAGAACCTAGTAACATTCCTTAAAATTCTCTAAAGAATTTCAATATATATGTATATATATATATAATTTTTCGAACTGTTAATTGACACTGGTGATTATTGTTTACATCTGTCTTATTGTCAGAAAAGCAGTAGGTATTAAAAAAAAGAAAAAAAGATAATGAATAAATTTGGTAATACTGTGAGGATATGACGTATTTGACAATAAGCTTTTGATGGAAGTCATAGATTTATTACAGTACACTAAAGAATAAATGAACATGTGGATATGGCTGATCTAGAGGATATAATGTGTGCAGATTATCAAAAAGCATTTGACAAAACTTCTTTTAAAGAAACTAAGCACCCAAGGGATAACAGAGGAATTTTTCTTATGGATTAATGGCTGATCAAAGAAGGTTAGAAACACTTGACATGTTTACACAATGGAGAAATGGAAAAGGGTTAGGTACCTCATAAATGAGCAAAATCTTCTTAAGATCAGTACTAGGACAAGAGTAAATTCAGCAGTATGGATCTGAAAATGGGGATGAATGTGTTGTCTGTCACTGTTAAGTCTCTGTATGTATAGAACTTTTGGCATAGTCTATTTGAAAATTGACTCTGAAGAGCTACAGGAAGATTCTCCAGTCATGAATAACTACAAAATAACTTAGCATTTAAAAAAAATAAAATAAAATAAATCAGTGTCAGTGGAAGACAATGCTATGCACAAAAAAAACAGGTTTTTCTCCAAGTACAACACAGGCTTGTAAACAGATTTTTAACACATACTATCACTGTGGATAATTCTTTGAATACAGCACACTAATACTCAAAAATAATGAAGAGGCTAAATAGAAAACTGAACACAACTAGATTATGGGGGAAAAAATCATTTTTCGTTGACCAATTTACATTTAACTTTTTTTTTTAATTTATTTTAATTAAAGAATTAATTTAATTTTTTTTTTTTTTTTTTTTTTTTTTTTTAATGTATGAAGCTGTAAAGAACACTTCAGGTCACCTACCGAAAATTTGAAAGATATTCTGCTTATTTAAAATAATTCAGAGTAGTATTACAGAAGCTAATCACTAGTTACTACCAACATTACAAATGAAAATTATACAAAATGTACTTGGATATATGACCTTTCTCTTGAAAACACTTCTACCCACCACCAGTCATTCCCAAGCTTGTTGAAGATGTTTACTTTTTTAATGTGTACTAAAGATTTTATCTTTTTTTTTTTTTTTTTTTTTTTTTTTTTTCACTAAGTGTTTCTACAAGTTCTAGTTGAAAGGAAAACAAACAGTAGGTGAGACGCCTCTAATCTGTTACTCCTATCACTGGAACAGGATAGGATGCACCTTGTTGTCTTATGGCAAAACATGGAGCCTGGCTTTGAGTGTTCAGGACGTTTACCCCTATATCTACTTTCTTATGATGCTCCTGCTAGAGATAGTTGTTCATAAAGACAACTGACCACACAGTTATACTTTTAAATCCTTTTATTTATTTATTTATTTATTTATTTATTTTCTTAAACAAGTGATTTTTCATGCTACCAAGGCCCTGAGGGCTCCCACAGGCCTTAGGACCCTCCCCTCTTCCTACCTCAGCCCAGCCCAGGGTCATCAGTCTCTGCCCCAGTCCTGGGCTGCCATCTCCAGCCCCACAACTCTACCCTACAGGACTTGTTCCATGGGCCCAACTAGGTCCCTAGGTTCTAGCCCCTAGGGCCATGGTTCCACCCACCCCCAAGCACTGCCTGACGCCCAGGGCTGGGGCTGCCCCCTGGCTGCCCTGTTCCCAGATGGGGCAGTGTGATGGGCCCTACCTGCTGCTCCCTGCCCTGACCCCTCAGGGAGCCCTGAGCCCCTGGCACCTCTCTGTGTGTCCCACAGATCCCTGACACCGATGTTTACTTTTTCCACCATGTACACCAGAGACAGAGAAAATGCAGCTAATATTACTCCCGTGAGAAAAATCACTTATCCTGTATAAGTCCCACCAGCAGTTCCCTAGGTGACTATGAAATTCCAGACCTGAAACTTATTTGAAGAAGGCAAATAGGCATCTTTCTGTGAGTCCAAGAGGGGCACAAAAGCAGAATAATCATTCACATGAGAGCTAGGGTCCTCTGGTTTTCTTATTCTTTTGTGCAGTACATTGTTAAAACCGTAGTTTCGTCTTTACCCCAGAATGGCTATTAGTCAAAAACTGCATAGTGATTTCTGTGTACAAATGTATATTTTGGCACGGCATTGTGAACTTTTAAGTACTACTTTAATACATAACAACTCATAAACTTCCCATCTCATTAGGCAAATCTTGAACCAATCATTCCATCTAAATCATAATTAAAATGAGGAATAGTAACTGGACTTCCTACTTCCAGTTTTATGTTTGCATAATACAGTTAACATTAAAAGAACTTCCCTAGTACATGTCAGGACTGGTGTTCTCTATCGTTTAGGAAATACTGGTACTCATAACCTTTCCAGCCTATTTCACGTTAAGAAGACAAATGACAGGAAAGCACTGACCAATCAAATAACTGTCTAAGAGGCACTAAATGTCATGTTCTGTAAAGAAGATACAACTGGAAAGATGGTCTAAGAGAGAATAGACTGAATTCCAGAGAGGAAATCCCATCACATGTTACAGAACACTAAGAGATAAATACTGAGATCAGTAATTTTTACTAGAACTTGAATGGTACTTTGAAAAGTACAAGATATATAATGTAGTTCTACACTTAGATTCTAAATATTATTTCTTTAAAATAAATGACAACTTGGCAACATGACTTACAATGCCTATTTAATAAATAAACAGAAATCACTGATTGAAGATATTTAGTTAATTAGTGGAAAAGAGATTTGACAAATGCCAGGAAATAATTTCACAAGCAAGGCATAGTTCTACCCATGTTGCAAATAATTCATAGAAAATGCTCCTCTAAAATGCCAAATATATTACTCCTGTATAAAGCCGACTGCCTTATTGTCTACTTTATAAGTCAGTTATAGATTATGTCTACCTTTTAATTCCCATAAGGAAATGACATGTTTTTATCCCGTTAAAGATTGACACTCTTTTTGACCTTGTATTTTATGAAAATAAATTTTAAATGTTATAATTTTTGATAGCACCACAGCTCTAAATTTACTGATTAATATGCACTGGGATATGTAACTCAGGCTGTAAGCTAGTTAAAATAAAAAAGTGTTCCTTGTGCTTTGCTTGCAGCTCAAAGAATAGCAGGTGGTCACTGTTTACCCTGCTAAAGCAAGCCATTCAGATAGAGAAAGCTCATTTTGGACCAAAGCTGAACACCATGCCTGAGTGATTCGACTCTTGACAAAGCAGCTGAGAGTCTCATTGGCATTGTTTCATTTATGTGAGAATTAGCTACCAGTGATTGCATGTCTGTTTTTTGAAAATATTCTCCAGACGTGCTTGTTGATGATTCTCAATCTAAAAATTTGGGAATAATCTCTTAATGGGTCCACACTTTCCAGGTTGACTTTATCAATGAGAGTGAACAATAAGTGGCAAAGAAAGGAGCAGGGGGCAGGGAAGCAACATCCTCTCTCCCTGACAGCCACCCTTACTGCCTGGTGAGCACCATGGAGGCAGTAGGCATGTATATTTTCATTATGGAAAGGAAATGTAAATTCTCAGTGTGATGCCACTGGAACTAGACAGGAATCCATGCTCAGAGAGAACAATGCCAATGCTGTCACAATGCATACTACTGTGACCACTACTATTTCTTGGACAAAAGGTTTTAAAAAAAAAAGGTTTTAAAAAGAAGCTGCAAGCTGAGTTACAAATGGTATTATATTTGTAGGTAGCAGATTTCCTGCTTTGCACTTGAAAATACTGTCCTGGAATTTATTTATTTATTTATTTATATTTTATTTTTCCTGGTATGGATCTGTTTTGCAGACAGGAGAATTTCACCCTACACCTCTGAGGCCTGGCTGTATAATAACAGGGGTCACTCCTCTCACATGTACAGATTGTCAGAACTCCTTAGAGAAAGCAATTCATGTGCTCTAAATACCAGAGCCACACTTCTCTTATCATGCCAGAGCAACATGAAAACTATAGGTGTCTAATTTCAGCTTCTCACAGGCTACCAAAAAAAAAAGAGTTAAAAATATTGAATGTCTCATGAAGCCACCTTTTTATATATATAAAATATATAAACACTGTCCTATGATCCTCAATATATGTACCTTGCTATGATGCTTAGATTATTGTAGTTGGTCAGCTAGTAATTCTCTCAAGTCATTTACTGTGGGGAAATTGGAAAATGGTAAAAGCTCTTACCTGGATTAATTTTAGCTACCTATGATTTAGAGGTCACCAGAAACATATTATGTGGGTTCTACACAAACAAAGTTAAATAATAGAAGCTTTAAAAATTCAACTCTCTTAGCAGACTTGATATGGTTTAGGCAATAACTTTAGTGGAACTGTGGAACAAACGTTTTTTTTATTTAACATATGTATTCATGATCACAAATGAAAATGCCAAAGTATTTTGAAAGATATTTGTATTTTGAGAACATTTCAGATTGTGTGAGAACAATGAATATTTAAAAACTTGTGAGAAGTTGTGAAATTTACAGTTATAGAATCAAACTCAAAGCTAAGATAAACTGAATTAACCCTTTGAAGTATGGAATATTTATCTAAAATTTTCTGGAACATTTGAAATTTTACTTTAAGCAGGGTCTGGTTATGTATCTCCATTGAACATTTTTATTTTTAACAATTTTTCAATACAAAATTAATCATATAGTATTTGACAGTTTGCTGCCATTTAAGAAACACATTGCAATTTTAGCTAACATGCTTACCAATGCGAGAACAGTGCAATCTAATCCATCAAAAGCAAAGATAGAAACTTGTCTTTTTTCTTTTATGCTAGATCACAAAACAGTCTCCTGTAGCTCTTGAAACATCTTATCAAACAAGATTCATTTCTTTTTATAACTTACTTTTCTCTTCTATTTAATAGCAATAAAATACAGTGAACTCCTGTAAAGCAGTTTCTGTTCAAATGATAAAAAATACTATGTGAGAACTAGGCATTATTACTAAATCAAGATCCAAAATAACGACCCATACAAAGAACCTCTGGCTTATTATGCTTTCAGACTTGAAATCCTTCCATTGACTTCCAATGAAATTCTTCGTTAGTGTTAAAAGTTTGCCTGATAACTGAGACACTTTCTTGGGTTCATATGTTTTAGAACTACTGGAGTGACACAGTCCATTTCTCCCTCTCTGATCTGCTGACTCATTCATTTCCTCTTACCAGTGAAGATAAGAGGAAGTCAGCTGCATTAGAGCTTTTACTGTTCTTGTCCTATGCATCTGGTTCTGCTTCCTTTAGATTAGGCTATTTCCAGCTGGTGAGCTTTTAAAATAGCAAATTAAAACCTCTTTTTGCTTGATAAAGCATTCGATTACTGAAACATCAGGATTAGGTATAACCTCTAAAGTTATTGTAAAAGTTTTTTTTTTTTTTTTTTTCTTCTCTTCTCTCCTTTAATATTTCTTTTATTCACCCTTGAAAGAATATGAAAATCATTTGTGTTTCCAGAATATATACACTGCCAAATTCCTTGATCTTTTCTACTGCTTCCCTTGTGAAGATTTTTGCCTTTGCAATTAGAAGTTGGGACACTTTCCTCTCTTAAAAGTCTTTGTGATAGCTTAAAATATACACCAGTAACAGAACATTCAGCAGTGTGCGTGTTCACAGACTTTGTAACCTCTGCAGATTAGCAACTGACAAAAAAAATCACACCTATTAAAAAAATATCAGCAACTGTAAAAGCCATTGAAGGTCTCTTTGAAATGGTTGGAAGAAGTGGGGATCTTTTGCAGTGTTTTTCAGAGTGATGACTCATAGCAGAAGTTGGGCGGCCAGCTTTGCTGGCACATGAGTGACATGTAGGAAGAAAAGAGCAAGATGCCAAGAGTACAGGAGGCAAGGCATGACTTGACAGGTGGTTAGGGACTTATTCAGTCTCTGCAGAAGGGGAGTCAAAGAAGAAAGGAAACATGAGTTGGAGAGCTTTGTTTCATTGCTTTGCTGCAGCTCAAGGCTTTCCAGCAGCCCATTGTAACCTAGCTGTTGTTTGGAGTCTGAAGATTCTTTGAGCTGTTTGACCTAAGACTGGGTCTGGGCACTGGCGTATTTTTTCCTTTAGGCTGTTAATCAGAAATTTGGTCATGAATCTACTGTCAGCATTGGACTCTTGTTTTGATGGCCTCTTCTAGACGATAGATGAAACTGGAGTTTAAACCCTGATGAAGATATTTTCCTCCCATGGGCCCTCTATTGATGGATTTAGACCTAGAGTTTACTCTGAGATCTCCTCCTCTGTAACTTTACACTTGGAGATGACATTGATTGGGGTCATCCAGAACAGTCCACGAGGCCCAGAAAGTAGGCAGAGCCCACACTAGAGGAGTCTCAAGCAACAGCTACCTGACTGCAGCAAAAGTGTGCTAAAAACTCTAATACCACTGCTATATTGGAAGCAAAGAAGAGGTATCTTGCACATAGGATTTAAAAAAACCCTAGTTGCTTTAGGCTACAGATATCTAGAGAACAATCCAACCTTGGCTCTACTCCATGACTGACATGAGATCCTTGTGAGAAAAATCAAGCTGCTTTCAGAACAACATGGTCTGTGTGGAGGTAGTGCAATAGCTTCCCAGCAGAAACACCATGTTTTTTTCTGCTTCATTTTTGTCCCTGTCTATGCAGCAGTGAAAAGACTGGTGACATTTGGGCCATGACTTGGAGGCTGAAAACACGAGTTTCACAGCTATTAAATCCTAGCAGGAGGTATGAGGTCCTGTGCAAATGGAAGAGTTACTTCATGAGCCCAGGCAAGCAGCTTTGCTTATAGCAGCAGTGATGTGGTTAGTATTAATGAGACCATCAGCTGGCACAGGTGGGCTGCCCAGCTTTGCTTTATGTTAGCTCTTTCATTTGTGATGAAGCTTGTTGACAAGGTCATAGTGAGACCAAAATTACAGGTTTTATCTGTGTGTACCCATAAGTATGTATATTATATATGCACATATAAACATTTCCAGTCAGGGCACATTGTGAGGATGTACTTTATCTAGTAGCTGATTTTTCCTGTACTGATGGATGAAGTCAGAGCAGTTATGCATATCCCTTTGGTTATCCATGGGATACTGTTAAAATATCTCCAAACATAAGTGGTATGCACTGATCTGCTCTTATACTACAAAGTCCTGGTGAATAATGTCAGACAGTTGGTTTCTCTCCTCTGAGGACTATTCCTTTGCAAGAGTTTATTCTGCTCTGTTTCTCTTGCTCTGCTTGAAAACAAGCTATTGAAGGTGCTGGTATGAACACCTGGTTACCTTGCCTTCGGTGCACAGACATGCTTGCTTTATCTTTTCTTTTTTCTGCTCCAGATGGCACTATTAAATGCTTGTTCCTGTGTTTGGCTGGTATTCTCACATAGATACATGAAAGTTAAAGCTTGTATTGGGTGGCATTTGGTTTACTGGTATCTTCACAATTATATTTACCTTCCCTTAAGTGACTGGCTGAGTAGGGCATGGGAAAAGGGGAGATTGTTCCTCACCACGAGGCAGCTGAGCATATTTGGGCACAACAGGATGGAGAAACTGCAGGATGAACTTGTCAAAGGCACAGGGAGCTGGATGCTTGCAACATGGTGCTGTGAGAAACCATCCAGGCCTTAGAGATGTTCACAGAATCACAGAATCACAGAATTTCTAGGTTGGAAGAGACCTCAAATCATCGAGTCAGCCTCTGACCTAACACTAACAGCCCCCACTAAACCATATCCCTAAGCTCTACATCTAAACGTCTTTTAAAGACTTCCAGGGATGGTGACTCCACCACTTCCCTGGGCAGCTTCCCTGTTGTCTGTTGACAACAGATTTCCTAATACCCAAAGGGTACAGGGAAGGGTTTGCTGCTCTTCCACAGTCATGGAGTTACCTGGAAGCAAGGATGCACTGGATGAGGAAAGAGTCTGTGTACACAAGTTTTAACATTTAATTAATTTAATGTAATTTAACATTCATTTGTTCCTTGGTTATGCTGAGTTTTATTTATTTGAAAGGTTACTTTTTTGTTGTTCATTTGTTTCCCCAGATAAAAGCTATCTGTTCTTTCTTTGACCTTCTTTGAGGATTTCCCTATAGAGCAAAAGTCTAAACCCAACCCCAGAATCACCAGTGTGTTATCCTGTCACAATGCTGAAGACTGATAAAAATCAAACAAAACATGGATTATTACAAATAATGTTCCTTTCTGTTGGATTGCAAGTGTTTTTTCGACCATTTGTTTTTTATTTACCAACAAATAGTCTGATTTGATTCTCAGTTATATCTTGATTGTCTTAGGAGTAGCCAGAACACCTTTCTTACATTTATATGTGGACAAGACGGTGCAATCTTCATTCATAGGTGCAAAACCACAATAGAATGTTTTAAGTAAAATCTGCTTTTAAAATCTGTTAAAATAATTTTGTTGGTGCAGAGGAAGAGATTCCAGCTGTACACTGGAGAAATGTTGAGATGATTATATTTTGGGTACCCTGTGATCTATGTTGATTGCTTATTGATTTTTGGGTGGAGTTTAGAGTGTTGGTTTGGATTTACGGTATACTAACTGCTTAATTTCTCCCTTGAGAAACTACTTTTTTCCTTCATGCTGCACTGATACAGCAGAAATCTGTGCAGACCCACACTTTATCTTCTGAGCTCTAATAAAAAAAGGAGCCTGTCAGTGGAAGATTATGGTTCTTGAGGGGCTCTGACTTTAGAACTTAGCCATCTTCTCTGAGAAGAGAAGACCTCTAAGAAAACCTGACTACAAAGTGCCCATGCAAAACTTGCCATTTCTGGGGTGCTTTTCAGAAAGAATTTATTGTTTGAGCAAGACTGTTGGACTTCGTTTTTGTGCATTGGAAAAGATTAACCTAACATATATTCAAACCTTTGGTTCCAGCAAGTCTGAACTGAAGCTCAGCTGAAGCTCAGCAAACAGCATGTAAAAATAAAACAGGCTCATTTGCTTAGTTTTTGAGATAAAAAAAGGCTCAAGGTTTATCAGAGGAGATAGTGGAAATTAGGAGATACTCATTGTTTGAATAATGTATTAGGAGCCTGGGACATAAATTACAAACAAATATCAGGAGGTGGAAACAGCAAAAAAGGTGAAGAATACATGCAGAGACATAGGCCCATTATCAAGGCCCACAAGGCATTACCATTTTATTTGATTTCTCCATTTTCCCCCAGAGATAGTAGCTGGAGCATGATTTATTATATATTTCCCATACTTTTTCAAATTTTCTTTAAAAGTGTAAGCAAACCATTAGACATAAGAAACAAGAAGAAGAGAGAAAAAAAAAAAAAAAAAAAAAAAAAAGAGAGAGAGAGAGACCTGAGAAATAAATGGGTAGAAATAATGTTCAGAAGAAAATAGAAAATGAAAAATAAACTACGAGGTCTTGATAAAAGGCTAAATATTTAAGTGAAAATAATAGTAAGAAAATAATAATTATTGAAAGCATTGCAAAGTTCCTGCTTGAACAGTAGATTCTTTTACAAGGTAAGTTTTCTGGGTCAGGTTCTGCTTTCTGCTATTCTGCTGTACATAAAGAACTGTAAAAAGCAGCCCTAATTATGTAGTTGCAGATTCTCTTGGCATATGGGTACAACATGACATCCAAGGGATTGCACTGGATGATGTGCTACAGATACATTAGGAAAAGGAAGTGAGGCCAGCTGTGTAATTGTTCTTCAGGACATCTCAGTCCCAGCCCAAATCGGAGTCCCTGGGGGATGCTCATCTGTTCCTGGAATCCTATTGTATCCCTGCTGTACCCAGCTTTCCAGAGTTATATATATAGCAGGATCCTTCACGCTCCTCTCACAATGGACCCATGTGCTGTTTGGCCAGATTCAAAAATCATGTCCTTTATAATGTATTGTTATGGAGAATATTTAAGAAGCCAAAAACAATTAGCTATTTTCTCATACTTGGTCTGCCCAGGCAAAAGAAAGGTTTTGTCTGAAGATACACTGCACATTTCCAGCTGCTCTTTGCTGCATCAAGGCAGCCGGGGGAAGACAGAGTCCCTAATAAGAAGCAGGTAATCAAGTCATCCTTACACTCATTCTCCAGCAATCTATTATGGGCTTAGCTTTTCAAAATAGATCTGTGCCTCATTGCAGAAGGAATTATATATCCCACAAGTGGAAATGCAGAGGGGCCCTCAAAAAGAACAGGTAATCTGAAATGAAATTCATTCTGACCCTTTAACTAGTAGTGGCACTGCCACACAGCTTGCCGCAAATGAAGACTGACATATTGTCTTAGCAGGATACAGGCTTTCAATTTGCCATGGTCTCACATCTTAGCATTTCCAAGCTACAAGGATGAAACATGCATTTCACAGCTGTTATAGATGGACCTGTCCAAGGCAGGTGTGGGTTCAGCTGGAGAAAGGGAAGAAATGGGGGCTCCTGAGTTTACCATTAACTGGCAATAGGAGTCTTGCACATTCCTTCTGTTGCTCTGGGGAAAGGCCAGGAAAGGGGTTGGGAAGCTAAGAGCACTGAGATGTTATAATTAGCATGAGTTCTTTTGCCAGACATTCAAATTCTAGAAAGCAAGCCCCTCCAGGTCCACTTGGAAAAGTTTGCAAACTTTTCTGTTTTCCTCTTAGATTCAAGGGGGAAAGCAGGTCTGAAAGCTGCCAGTACTTCTTTATTGGAATCAGCTGTTCTAGCTGAGGCTCAGCTCAGCCATATAAACAAAGAGAGAAAGAAAAAGAGTTTTGTGAAGGCAAAACCAAAAATAGCTTTTTGAAATATTCTTCTCCTCTTTTTTTCTCTCTGCATCCTTCAGTTGGTTTAACTTAATTAGGATCTGTTTGGTTTCACGGATTTTTTTTTTTTTTATTTTTTATTTTTAAAAAGCAGACATGTAAAAAAAGTAAAAGATGTTTTGCAATGCTGGGCTTTGGTTTACCGAGTTCTGTTTGCCAAGATAAGCCTCAAGAGAGACAGCACCTCATTTTCACAGATATCCCTGGAGACAGCAGGTGCTTTACGAAATGTCCGCATTTGCATCTGGCAAGTTCAAATAGCCAAATTAGTCAAAGCAGTGCTTACCCCCTAAATCAAATATCTAAGATCCTTTCCAGTTATGTCCCAGATTAGGAAATGTCTTGGAAATGGACAGCTGTCCAGTTGTGTTTCCATTTGAAAATATCGACTATGAGCTAAAATCTGTTTGAGTCGAAGGAAAGATTCCCACCAACTGTGCCTGATCTTTCTCACTGCAACATGAGATATTTTTCTTGGAGTTGATGCGATATTCGAGGCAGCTAATCAGAAATCTCCAACATTAAGGGACCAAGAATGGGATTTCTGAAACACTCAGTTGACCAGACATTTGCATCGTTTTCTGGGAGGATGATAGCAATCTACCCAAAGATGGGAATGTAAACAGACATTTAATGAAGATGGTTTGCATTGAAACTCTCTCTGGTCTGTTAAGAATACAGAAAGTAAAGGTGGATTTGTTGGAAGTGACTGTACTGCAAACAAACAAGTTAAGATTCATCTCAGTTAACTCTAGCTGCCCACAGAACAGACATCTGCAGGCAAGCTACCCACCACAGGCTTCCATGAGAACTATACGTAATGACCAGATATCCACTATTATAAGTGCAGCCTGAGTAAGTCACTGTAAATGTCTGCATTTAGCAGAGGAAACCTTCCAGTGACTGACAGTGGCAGCAAGCATCATGGAAAAGAGGAGCAGTTAAGACCAAAGTCCCAGAGGTTGGTGACATCTGCTATGCAGCACAAGCTTTCTGAAAGCCATAATGTTTCCTATTAAAAAGCAATATGGCAATTATATGTGGTGAATTCTATTAAAAAAAAAAAAAAAAAAAAAAAGTCTATGTGTCCCAAAAGGCTGGTCAACAAATTGTCTGGAGCTTGGCCCACATCTATACTGGTTGAGGACATCTTTTGTTATTCCACCTCACTCCTTAATCCCATTTAATTATTGATTTCCTCCCCCCCATGAAACTTGATTCTGCTGTAGGCAAACTCTTTTGACTGCCAGCAATCCAAGTACATTTGGTCTGTCTGCCACGCATGGACTGCCATTCCTTGGAAGGCCCATTCGTCAATTGATTTCTGTAGGTGCCAGGTAAAATGAACAATAGACCTTCTGAATCACAAGAAAAACACATTTGTCTGGGACAGAACCAGACACTGAAAACTTGGACAAGTCTTTAAAACAAACACATAAAGCAAGTACAAAAAGAAGGATTTACATGCTATTCTGCAAAGAGAGATGAGCCTACCAGCTCTTGCTGGACTCAGTTCCTACTTGGTTCTCAACTAAGCAAGGTGCTCAGTGGCTCCATTCACGAACACACTTTGAGGTGTCTATTCTGAAAGGTGAATGTAACAAGCAAATATTTTCCTCTCCTCTTTCAGTAGCCTGTGAGTGAAGCTTTTGATCTCCCAAACATTTCTAATGTGTCATATTCACAAATATTTCTTCCTGAGAGATGTGAAACCTGAGAGTTCTTTTCTGTCATAACTGCTGGTGTTCTAGATAGGCATCTTAAAGCCCCAGACATTTCTTAGTGTGGGAAACACTGCTTTTTGAACAATCCTCCTGTACTCACGGTGGGAGGGAAAAGAGAAGGGAGGGTTTGTAGTTGGTGATGGTTCTATAACAGTGGTGGTGTAGGCAGGCCGTCTGTGCAGCATTGTACAGGTGATCAGCTGCACAGGACCAGAGAAAATTTCTGTTATAGCTGACACATTCACAGTTGGTGTGTCAGAAAGGCACCTTTGCAAAGATTTACCCTGTAGTAGTTAAACTGGTACCACCAGAGTTCTTGCAGGTCTGGAAAAGGGATGCTGCTAGTTCAGGAACTGAGAAAAAGGCCAGGCACCATCACAAATATTACAGCTTGGCCACAGTACTTCCTGTACCTCAGCCTCCAACTTATCTCCCAAGCAAACATGACCCAAGGCTGTCAGATTACAAATGCTTATCTTCAGTGACTGGTGACTGTGTTTTTACTCTCCTAAAAAAAGTTTAATTTGGGCTTTGGCAGGGTAAGGGTCGGCAGAACATTTGTGCTCAGTCACTAGCCTATGTTTGCTCTATCCAATGTTTTCAGTGGTAACTGAAAAGGCTTGTTCTCATCCTATTGGCTCCTCTGTGAACCCTGGTGGGTATTGCTATGATAAACAATTGGATTCTGAATAACTGAAAAATCTGTTTTGGAGTTCAGCAGCCTGGGGATGTCAGGGTTAGGTCAGGAGGAGAAAGGAGTGCACAAAGCATGGCTGGTTCCTGGTATGCATGCTGAAAACTTTGGAGTATGGAGGGACTTGGGTGTCTGCTTAAACCAGATAACAAGTCTGGTTTAAGGGAGGGTTTAACAAGTCTGGGATAAGGGAGGAGATCTTTGTGTGTTGGTTTGGCCAACAGCCTCTATGAGAAGGATACCAGGGGAAAATAAAGTAAGAAGGAAAAGGAAGGGAAAGGAACATTTTCTCATATGCATGGTGCAGTCCACAGCCACAGTAATATGAGCATCACCAGTTGCTTTTGTGTTGTTGGGATGGAGCCTCTAATGTATGTGCAGGATCATGATGCTAAAAACTCTCCTGGCTGGTAGAGAGTCCTTGTTGCTGAGGATCTCACCACAACATTTTTCCCAGCCTTATCCAAGTCAAGTGCAGAATGTGCAACAAAATATGCCTTGGTGTGATGACTTTACAAACTGTACCAGCTTCCTGTTTAATAGTGGTTGTGACACTTTTAGCAATAGAATGATGATTAATATCTCTTGCCCACCTCTGCATTCCTCAAAGTCCTTGCTCAAGGACTTCTGGCATCTAGCTGGAGTGCAATAGGCTTGTCAGCCTCCATATTCTCAGACCTGGTAGACTTTTCCTTTTGCCCTAGGCTCTGGGTTTGAAAGTCTTTATAAGGCACCCTGACAGGATGGATGGGAGACTTACAGTGATCAGAGAGGTAAAGGCATAGGTGGGATCCCAGAGTCTCCATCTCTGAAATCTTTGTGGAACCGGAAAATGTGCTCCTGTGCCAGGGATGTTGGAGTGGAAAAGATCAGAAATTGACCAGATAGGCCTGTCCTGAAAGGGTGCAAGGCAGTGGAGAAATTATTAGGGAAATCTTTAGGTGAAACAGAAGAGGCCCATATAGAAGCAAACATTGCACATGAAAGTGGCAAATTTATTCCTGCTCTAGCTGGGAGCAAATTTATTACTATGCCATTGTAGATTTTTTTTCACACCATTTTTGGTTTGAAATCACTTATTTTAAATGGATCATAAAAAAATCCCTAGTCAAATGTCTCAAAAAACATCTTTTGTCGCTTATTGTAACAGTCATAGTCATCAGGAACATAGAGGCTAAGACTTAGAATTTCTAAATGACCAGAGTTAGGGGGTTCTCACTGGAAAGCTCTGGGCAATGGAAATCCTCTGCTGGGAAGAGGCCTGAGAACCAAAACTAACCTTTTATCCTTTTACTGTTTTTGTTTGTTTGTTTGTTTGTTTTTGTTTTCTTTAATCTTGCCATATAGCTAAACTAATAATTTCAACATTTAGCTAAAGTACTTCACACTGAAAAATAATTTTTTTTTTTTTTTAAAAGCATGTTAAGGAACAGATTAAATGTTTGGCAGTAACATTGTGACACTTCATCTCAACGCACTTATTCTTGCCCTGTACCTGTAGGACCTCACCACCTCTGTGGGTGCAGTTGGTGGTGGGGTCTTACCTTAAACCAGAACGAATGAAGTGAAAAGAAGTCTAGGCTGATTTTATTTTTTGCTTTTCCTCCTGAATTATTTCCCTTGCTCTGTTCATTCTGCAGCCCCACAAACACTTATGGTGGTACCTATTGGGTGAGGGAGGCCAGGCACGGGCAAGAAGCAGTCATGGGCAGGAGAATGGAGCCAACCCAGAATGGAGCCCTAGGGGAAGACCAGTTCTGGCGATTCAGCTGATGTGTGGTAAATGAGTAACTGGCAGTCCCGTTGCCAGGCCTACATCCCTCTATAGTTTACACTCCTTTCCTGGTATTTACCACAGTTGACTGGTTTAATTTTGTCAACACTTAGGGGCTGTAGCTTCCAAGAGAGACCAGCTTTGGGGAAGGTGTTTCAGTGGCCAAATATCCTCATTGTGAAATGAGCAGATGTAAAGTTCTATGCTTTTGTCTCCAGGTAATGGATCGTATTATCCTTTCCCTTAGATTAAAGAGACCTTTAAAACAAAAAATCTTCTCTGCACACAGACTCTTAGCCAATGTGGGTGTAATGTTTAAAGGTGCTAATGGCCTGCCATTAAAGGTCACTGATGTATACACATGCGGACCCTAATTAAAGGGACCGTAGGTTAAGGCACTCTCTTTTGTCTGACAATTAAAGCTCAGAGGCTCCTTTGTATTGCAAAGCAGCACAAGGGGAGAGCTGATATTCCAATCTCACCTTTGAAGGCCGCAGGTTTCCAGCAGCTTTTAGGTGAGGGGCGTTTACAAGGGGGACAGGAAGTTCTTGTCAAGATCTCTGATTTAGTGTGAAACTCTAGAAGAGATAAGAAATCTCAGGCGTTTTGGGCAAAGGAGTGATGTCTGTGGTCTCCGTGAGAGGCAGATTGCCATTTGTTATCCCTGTTCCCAGCCCACACTTCCCCACAGATGTGGGCTGGTGAATGCTTTGTAATAAACCAATCACATCACGAAAAAAAATAGCTAACATAAGCTGACCGTCTATTAATGCCCCAGACCGGACTCTGATTTACCAAGCATGTGATTGCTTGGGAAAAGTTACTATTGATCTACAAAGCAATAAAAGTATTAACAGGACTGGGAGAAAACAAACAAACAAGGGAACAAAAACATTTGAAATTGTCTTTAGATACAGCACAGGTTTTAGATGTAGCTTTGAAGCTTCCAGCTACCGTGGAGCTGAGGGTAATTATTCTCATCTTAAAAGGTGGAATGCAGAGGGGCTGATTTTTGACTTTTGAAGGCTTAGCTGAAAAAATGAGGTGCTTAGGAGTATATACAAAACTTATCCAGACTGATTAAGTCTTAGACCCTTACAAGGAAAGACTTTCCCACATGATTTATGAAACTTCCTGCTTTCCCTGAGAGGGAAGGTGTGTAAAATGATTCTTTAGATAATATATTGAGTGACTAATCAGAGAAAGGTGTGTGAACACTGGAGATAAAATAATTCAATATGTTAGCAATCAAAAGAGAGGGGAAAAAAAAAGAAAATTGGAAAGTATACAGTCCATGTGCTTCTCAGAAAGTCAAGATTATGATCGTCTGTTGTCACAAGGACACTTTTTAGAAAATCTGTTTGATTTCCTGATTTGATTGACTCTGCGTAAAGTATATTATTCCATTTTCTTTTGAAGTTTTTTTTTTCTATTCACTTATCATATAATTTATTTTAAAAGATCTTTAAAAATAAATAAATAAATATATTAAACATATAAAGCAGTCCAAGTTCCAGGATTCTCCTATCAGCTGTAGAATAAGAAAAACAATAGCCAAATAAGAGAAGATATAAAATGTGCACTCTCAACTAAGAAAAAGTTGGAAAAGTTTTGAAGGTGGAGCAGCCCTGTAGATATCCCCAAATGAGATATTCCAATGCAATGTTATTAAGCTGCTCAGAGCTTCTGAATGAATATAAACTCAGATCTGATTTGCACATTTAAAATGTTCCTCTCAGCTTTTTTTTTTTTTTTTTTTTTTTTTTTATACAGGTGATGTTTATGTTGAAGTAGCTTTAAAAGTAGAAGCATTGTGACAGTGTCCTAATCTATATATGTCATAAACTGATATTACCTACCTTAACGTTGATACAAAGGAGAGACATGTCCTAAGAGCAACTGAGACCGTAAAAGAGTTAGCTGCTATTGAAATGTTAATCTCCTCTCACCGCTGCCCTCTTCCCCTCTTCTGTCTCTACCCCTAAGGCCCTACTTTCTCCTTTGCACTTGCTCCATTATTTCCATATGCCTCCCTGGGCTGTTTTAACTCACTGAGCCAGCAGAAATCTATTCTTCTCCTCCCCTCCACCCCCCCCTTCCTTTTCCCATATCTTAAATCGGTTTTCTGTCTGAGTAGCAAGTCAAACCAGCACAGGGAAGGGAGTAGGACTAAGCAAACAGATGTCACAGATAGTCTGAAATAGGAGGTAATGTTTCACAGGTGAGAATGGTGGAGTAGAGTGGGACCTTCCTTTTGTTGGTAGCAGTGAACTCCAGCTCATGCTCCAGAACTACTTAGATTTTTCTATGATATTAGAATTTTATGCCACTAACTTCTGGTGAACTAATATGAAATATATAAATCATGACTATACATTTCCAACATCTACTAAAACCTGTATGAAATGAAGGAATCAAAAGGACTGGAGCACCTCTCCTATGAGGAAAGGTTGAGAGAGCTGGGATCATTCAACGTGGAGAAGAAAAAGCTCAGGGGGAATCTTAACAAAATATAGAAGTATTTGATTAGAGAATATGATGAAGATGGAGCCAGGCTCTTTTCTGTGGTGTCCAGTGCCAGGACAAAAGGTAATGGGCACTAACTGGAAAACAGGAGGGTTCCACTGGTAACCACAAATAGAACAAAAGTGAATGGCACAAAGCTGTGCAGGAGAGGTTCAAACTAGACATTAGGAAAATAAAAAAGTCCTTACTGGGAGGCTAGGCAAACACTGGAACAGGCTTCCTAGTGAGGTGGTTGATGTCTCATGCCTGTCAGAGTTCAAGAGGCTGTTGGATGATGCCTTCAGTAACATGCATAACTTTTGGTTAGAGTGGTCAGGAAGTTGGACTGGATGATCTTGGAAGGCCCCTTCTAACTGAACCACTTCTATTCTATTCTATTCTATTCTATTCTATTCTATTCTATTCTATTCTATTCTATTCTATTCTATTCTATTCTATTCTATTCTATTCATCAAGAAACATTTCTTTACAGTGCAGGTGATGGAGCAGGTTGCCCAGAGAGGTTGGAGAGCCATCTGGACACAGCAATGGACAACCTGCTTTAGGTGGCTTTTCTTGAACAGTGATTTGGACCAGATGGCCTCCAAAGGTCTCTTCTAACCTCAAGCATTCTGTGATTCTATAATTTCCTGATGTTTCCCTCCCCATTTTGAACTGTTCAACATCCTCTTTCATGCCCTCTTTCCCTCTAGGTGACCACAGGCTGAATAAACCCTTCTACATGAGTCATGCACAGCAGTCACCCGGTCTGCTGGGAAAGAAGTAGAGAAAAATACGAAGTTGGCTGAAGCAGTAACTCATGATGCTGCTCTCCAGGACTGATCCTACAACAGTCTGCACCATGCCTGTGGCACCTGGCAGATCCTGAAACAGACCAGGCTTCAGTGGATTGCTGTTCTGTTCCTGAGCTGCCAAGCCAAAATTCAGTTTTACTTTAGTGCATGGTTTATAAAGTGAATGGATCACAACTTTTCCTAAGCAGAAGATATTTAGCATTAGAAAGCTGGGGAAAATGTGGTAGTTGCAGGAAGCAGTTATCCTGATGAAGGTTTCTTTGTATAACTCTGCCTTCAGTCCTCTGAGAGGTGGAGGAGGTAACAATTACTTGAGGAGAATTGATGAAGGGGTGTGGGGGTGTGTGGGGCAGGACTGTCTGCTTTGTCTGTGATGTTCCTCTCTGTAGGAAATGATGGACCCTAATTGTGCAGATGTCCTTAGTGAAACATCTATCTCAACTTTCTCTTGCAGTAAATAATAGGAAGCAACAAAGTTCATTAAATGTGTAGGGCTGCTGTCCTTGGAGAGTAGAATCTCCCCAGTGCACCACCTATAGAGTACACAGAGCAAGCTTTCTGCATTAGCGTGCTTTGCTTCTCCACAATTCTCTGGACAGCCACAGGAGGAAAGTGTAATTCAGGGCATGGAGGTGTATATGTATTATTCCAAGAAAACCTCATCTGCCCCTGGGAAAAAGAAAAAACCACCAGAAAACCGACCACATGGCATAGCCCTTTGGTCTGCGGTAGAACCGAGCTCAGGGTGCTCTAATCTCATTTCCTCCAGAATAGCTACTTGTGTGTCTGTGTGTTTGTGTGCACACACATGTGTGCAGTTGTCCTGCAACGGTTCCTCTCATGTTGTGCAGGATGTTTTTTCTGTCCTGCAGTACCTCTGCCCAGGGGGCAGAACATAAGACCACTTTCCTTTACAGATTTTTTCCCCTTCCCTGTCTCCTGCTGTGCTGCATCCATCTGCCCTGACAGCTCAGCACCCTACTCTCTCACCAGTAATGCAGGGGATGGTGGTACAAGGGGATAGCAGTGCAAACCTGGGCATTGTTTGAGATCTCAGTAAACACTGTGGTTAGTGGGACTGTGGGCAGCTGATCCACCACCCCTGCCCTCTTACAAGTCTCCATGGCCTTTTCCTTCAGGTCTGTGAAACTGTTTCTCTTACTTATCTGACTGCTAAAACAATGCCAATTAGCAATGTCTGTTTCCTGATGTTGATCCTTATGTACAAGAGGCAGAAGAGGCACTGCCAGGGTCTGGGTGCAGAGGCATCACTCTGCAGGGCTGGTCTGTAACTCTTGACTGGATTTCAGTAGTGTTCCTCCGAACTATTTGATCTCAGAAAGCAGAACTCTGGAGCACCCTGTTGTACACCCTCCTCCTTTTCTGTATTTAGACTCAAAAGAAGAGACAGTGGTGACATTTGTGGTCATATCTGGGTTACAGCTGTGCCATGTTCAGGAAGGAGAGCAGTGTGCTGAAAGCTTAGTATTGCACAAAAACCAAAGTTTCTATACAGAATCACAGATTTAAAGCTCTGGCATGTTTTTGATCTCAGAAATACTTACAATATCTAGAGAGAACGTCTGGAATTTGGATTGTTTTATGTAGTGTTTAATATAGTTGAGGTAGATGCGAAACACTATGGGACACCATAATTTTCCACATGGAGTATGTTCCAGGATGCTTTTGAAACTCTTTGGCTCTATCACCATTATACTATACTGTTAAATAAAAGATGTTAAATAGAAACAGGTGATCACCTGGTGAGGGCAGGATCAGCTGGTACTCTGCATTTTGACATGATGTCCATAGAAACATATCCTGCTTTAGCGCTGCAAAGACTGTTAGAGTACAAGTGTTTGTTATTCGAGTGAGGCTGGCATTAATCCCTGAAGTCAGTGTTATCCATTCCAGGCTGTGGGACTGCATAGTGAACAGATGTGCCAGTGCATATGCACAACCCTTATGTGAAAATACAAACCACTTGTATTTTGTTAGAGCGAGGTTCTGGTATTGCCATTCTCCCCTTGCCTTGGACTACAGTATTTTGAGATTAAAACACATCTGCAAACTGTTTTTCTGGTGGTGGGGCAGGAAACGTTTTATAGGCGTTACATAACTGTACAGTATGAATATTCAAGCTCCATTTTATTAAAGTATATAACTTCTCTGACATAACTGGGTTATTTCTTCCTCTAAATTTAGCATATAGCAACACTGATTTGCTTAATAAAGAGCAATATTTACTTTAAGATTCCCATGGTATTAAGTTTGGAACCTAAATCAGTTTCTGATGGCTTCAGTGAAGACTGGGTCAAATCCTTCTTTATTTATTTATTTATTTTATTACTATTTTTTAATATTTATTTTAAGAAAAAGAGAGAGAGAGAGGACTTTTTTTTTTTTTTTCTTTTCTAAGTTAAAGGACATATAGCAAAAGGAGACATCCAAAAAGTGCTGAAGAAAGACTAAATGAGGAGATAAAATGGAAAATAGATACTTTTATAATCACTATATAGAGTTTGTAGCCACTTTTCCATACTGAGCTAATTATGAGAGAGTTCCCAGAAGATAGAAACCAAATAACTCTTTATTTTGGCAGTGATCATTCTAGGTGTTCTTTAATGGGCATTATTCTTGCTAAATTATGAATGAGCTTTATAGTAAGACAAATGCCATTATCAGAGTTATTTATTCATGGGCTGTCATCTGTAACATCCCCACACTAGTTTTTCTCAAAGTTTAGTATCGATCATTTGCTTTAATCAGATGCATCAAGGGACACTCTAAGAATCAACAACTGCAGCTTTGAGTATCAGCATCTCTCCCTGGGTCTCTGCCAGGCTTAAGTGAGTAGTGAGGCTATGTCGAGCATTAGGTAACAGGAGCAGTAAGTGGGGGCTTACTCTCCTTACATTAGGATAAGTGTACGTGTGTCCCCCAAACTCTGACTTGACTGATGATTAATCAGTCTGTGCTGACATGCCCATTACTCTGTTTTTCCAGTTGATTCTGAGATTCTCCAGAGCTCTGCAGGACGATGCCCTAAAGAATTGCTGGGAGTGCAGAAGGGCCTCGTTCACCCTAATGGTATTGACTGCTGCTCACTCTGTCTCGCCAGGTAAGATCTTCTAAGATGAGAGTAAATATTCTCTGCTCCACAGTAGCTAGGATGCTCAAACCAAGTCTAAAATCAGCATTACAATGCCGATGCAATTTAAAATGATACAATGTCTATTACTGTTTATATTGCTTACAGAGCAGAGAGGCGAAAGGCATGGTGTCAGCATCTTGCCTGGCTCAGTGAGTGCTTGCTTCTGCATTGATCTACATGTGGCAGAGACTGCCTTATTTTCATTCTTTATTTCTTTACACAAAGAATCAGCTTTACTAGATACTAAATCCAGGCACACACAGCAGAAATCTGCCCTCCTTTTTCTTTCTCCATTGATGTATCTGGTGTCCCTGAAACGCTCTGGCTAGCAGACATTTCACATTAGGCATGAGGAAGTCTAGGTGTGAGTTAGTCTCCATAGACAACTTCTAGACTCAATGGGGAGAAATGGGCATCTCTAGATGTTGATTTATCTGAGAAGGATGTTGAAAAGACAGAAGAGAGACTTAGGCACTCAGACTATTTTTATACTACTCAACTGAGCCAGGCAATCACACAGCCCTGTACACTGATGCATGACCATCTATATGGTCAAATTGTGAGCACCATCAGCGACATCCCAACGCTCTCCCAAACAGTGCCCACACACAACTCAGGGCTCAGTGTGGGCCTGACACATTCTCATAAGTGAATTAATGTAGTTAGTCTGTTTTGGGGACTGAGAGAATTGTATGGATCTGAGAAAGTTAGCTCAGAGTCAGAGAGCCCGTCCAGTCTCATTTTCTAGTGTGAACTTCTCAAGGTTTGTAACCAAAGATGAGCAGAATCCTACAGTAAACATAATTTTCAGTGTTTCAGAGGATATTACAGAACCCCTGTGATATAGTGTGGGAAGAAATAAGTTCCATGTCAGCGCAGTATAAAGCAGTCCTAAAACCCTGTAATGTGCCCTTAAGATATATATTTGTCATATTGGGATCATAATCAATGAATTAAAGTCCAATCCTTAGTTTTTTCTACAGTGAATGGGAAACCCTCTGAGGAAAATTCTCTCTTCAGTTGCCAGAGCACAGATCAGGGGCAATTTCACTGAGATCTAAGGTGTTACTCTGGTGTAAAAGCTGCTGGAGACTCAGGACGACTGACTTCAGAGCTCAGTCTTTACACCAGAAAACTCAGAAAATCTCAGTGAGTAATTTCAAATCCAGCTCCATACTCAAAACTGATTTGTAAAATAAGACATTTCCTTATTTTTCACACAGTCCATTAGCTTGTCCAAAATAGGACAGAAAAAAATATTTGTTCCCGTTTAGATTTTTTTATCAGGATAAGCGTGTCTATATAAATGATCTATAATACAGTACTTTCACAAATATCTTCTACTGTTATTACTAAAGATTTCGACATATTTTTAAATCACAGTTTACCACAGCTTATTATGTTTTAGCACAGCCTGACCTCCTTATCTTCCTACTGGAAAAAATAGTGAGAGACAGCGTGTACATATTCCTTTTAAAATGAGATATACAATTCCCTCTTTCCCTCCCCACTAACACACTCTTTTTTTTTTTTTTTTTTTTTTTTTTTTTTTTTTTTGAATTCCAAAGTCCCATCGTTTTGCACAGCCCCATCTGCTTCTATTTTGAGGCAACTATTCTTCTGGCTCTGGAGTGCTGCGTAGCACTCCTGCTAAAGTCTGTCACTGTCTCTGGTTAATCAGCTGGAGAAGCTGCTGCTGCTATCTCTGCAGCACTCGGTGCCCATGACAGCCTGGGGAACAAGAGGGTTTGGAAGAGAACCTGCTTCTCCCACATGCTAGTGGAGAACAGATCACCCGGCCGCCAGCCTTCCCCACACCCTCCAAGTAAATGCGTTTGTAGTCTGTATGCTGTATGACTCGTGCTGTAGCAAAAAAAAAAAAAGAAAAAAAAAAGTTTTAATAGATACGCAAGGGAATTGAAGCTCTGTCCAGCAAAATGGGTCATGTATTAATTTTTAATGATTTAAATTGGAAATATCCAAGGTAATCGTAAAACATATTGGTAAAGTGGCACAGGCATCTAGGAGGCAGGCTGTGCAATTAGTTGAAACAGTCATTGTGCTGGTTAAATTAACTCATATTTTGAAATTAGTGTGGTGTACACTTTGTGGGCACGCGGGTGGAAATTTTACTGAAACAACATTGTAAAGTTTTCGGCTGGATGAGGTATTTAATTATCCAGCCTTTTCAGTGAAAGGAAAACATGCTTGGGAAAGGGGGCCAAGCTTCACCATGAGTCACGGGGCAGCAGGTCTGAGTGTGGAGGGCAGGGGGGCACCAGGCTGCCACTGCCCCCTGCTCTTCCACCAGGCTGCCCTGCACGATCGGCTGCCCCCTTTCTGTGCTGACTGCCCAACTGTGGCACCACGGAGCCCGCAGCCAGGAGGAAGCCATCTCTAGTTCCAGTCAACTTAGCAACACAGCAGTGCCAAGCCCTGGTTTACATGGGAGCAGCTGCCCCGGCATTCATGGTGAGGTGGGCAGCAGAAGACAGTGACCTCAGCCAGAGTTTGTGTCTTCATTTTTTTTTCATTTATACCATCCCCCTCACCTGGTTTTCTCCTAGGTTCAGGAGTAGATCTGGTTGATCTGAAACTGCATCCTCTTGTGCATGTCCATGACATTTAGGGTCTCCATCCTGAACATGTCACTTACAGATGTCTAAACCAAGTAAAAATGGGGTTTACAGTTTTAAAGCAGGTACACACTTAGCAAAACGTCACCCATACTTTCCAGCTCTGCCTTTTAAAATATTCCATGAATGGAGTATTTCATCTCATGAACCTCCAAATGGAAGCCTATATTTACATAAAAAGGACTTTTCTAATTTTCAGTGGTCATTTTTATTTATTTATTTTTTTTCTGTCTTGGCAGTGTCATTTGGCATTTTATTTTATTTTATTTTATTTATTTTATTTATTTTATTTTATTTTATTTTATTTTATTTTATTTTACTTTCTGCTTTCTGAGCTTTGTCAGGTCTTAGAATATTTTCTTGTACATTGAAAATAACATTTGATGAATCAAATTTTTGACAACGTATTCTTGCTTGTCAGAAAAGGTATTCAGAATGCTGTTTTTATAAGACCTAATCTTTACATTCTACAGCAATAGCTGAACTTTCGTTTGAAATCTATATGTGATGTCTCTGCCTTCCTTCCTGCATTCTAATCTCTGGGCATATACAGTTGTGAAATGTCATATATGCCATTTACACCTCTATTCTAAATGATCTGCAGTAAACAGCCTTATCACACTAGTGTTATTTTTCTTTCAAAGCTTGAAATGCAATGTGTTAATTGCAACCTATTACTTATTTATGATTACTGCACCAAATCCACTTCTGCTTTTTTTTGCAGTTTCTGAAATCATGTTCTGGGCCATTACTGTTTTTATTGCTATTACTGTTATTTATTGTCATTATAAAGGTGTGCATATGTAAATGATACTTTTCAACTAAAATTAAGGCTCTTTTCTAATTTCAGTATATTTGACTGTACTGAATTAAATAATGGCAATAGTAATTTAAAGACATAAACACACCCCACACACAGAAAGACTGCTGACTAAGAAGTTCAGTGAAAGCATGTTTAAGGGAAAATTGTCAAGATACAAGGGGATTTATGCACACATTTATTACTTGCACTAGTGGGAGTTCCACTAATAAATCCCTCGGGATGAATGTGAGCCTACATTCTTCAATGCTGGTGGAGCAGACCTTATCTTCAGCAATCATTTTATTTCCACACTTTAATGTCCCCATTCTATACTGAAGCTCTCTATAATTTTTCTAAAAGATTTTTTATCAGTCTTGATCAAGTGTGTTAGTTGATAAATGGTTGAGAGGTGCAGACTACAATGAAAGATGCAATGAGTCATGCTGTCTCCTAGAAACCAGACAGCAAATAGCTTTCAACAACTATTGCAGCCTTCCCAAGTACCCTCCACTCCAGTACTCTCTCAAGATGTAATACAGACTGCCACATTACCTGTATCTTTGCCTGCCCAGGAAAATTTGGGAAGCAACTGTAATGAAACAAAGTTAAAGTGGAGTTCTTCAGTACCTACCCAGAGGAACAAGAATGATGGTGACTGAAGGCAAGAGCCATTCCAGGGACCTCCATGTGCCTCCCATGGTGCAGCAGCATTGCATTGCACGTGTTATAAGATACAACGCAGAATGTTGCAGTGACTGTAAGCACATTCACTGCTTTGTGAAGAGTAAGGGCCTGCTGGGTGGCACTCAGTTATTACCCTGAGACACAAACAGGGTCTTTGGGGTGGTGGGATGTGAGGACTCCCTAGACCTGAGTCAGTAACAGAGGCTGAATCTCACTTAAAAGTCACTCCAGAAAGCACTTGTGTTGCCTTGTCTAGCTGCCTACCCACACAAAATGAGGCTTTCTCTTAACACTCCGGTGAGATGGATTGGGATTTTTATTCTCACTTAGCAGATATAAATACCAAGATAAATAATATAAATAATTTGTCTGAAAATGGGGCAAACCATCAAAAGTGTTAATGGTTCTGGACCCAAGAGCCTGAGACCCTCATTTCTGTGCCCTGATGATCCAGCCATGTCTCTCTAGATCCTGTAGCAATAGTTTCTATGGCAATGACCTACAAGAAAAAAGTTATATTTGCATATGCCTTTACTGATCTTGCATTTCCTTCATATTCTTTTTGAATAGATTAGTAATAAAGGATAAACACTGGAGGAGCCCTGTGTGGAAAAGCTGTAGGACAGCACCAAACCCCGTGTTCTTTCCCAGCTGCAGTTCTCCTGTGAGTCCTGACCTTGGTTACCAAGGCTGCAGAGACTCTTGGGGATCTCGGTCAGGCCTAGCGTGGGCACGCTGAATGTCCTCAGGCACTCTCCTCCTTCTTACTGAAGCAAGCATAAGGAGTACTATACTGCTAATGCCTGCCTGTGACCTGCTGTGTCCCCGAGCTGCTCAGATGTAAGCACCCTGCACAGAGTGCCTCTTGCAGTTGTTCCCATTAGGAACCCTACCCACAGGTCTCTACAGTGGTACCACCAAAACCTCTTGCATGGTCTTCTTTAAAGATGAGTGTGCAAGAAAAAAAAAAAGTCATTAAATGAGCAGGAGATTGAGGTTGAATGGAACTTTCTTTGTATAAACTCAGTTTATACAGATATTTGAATATAGCTACTTTATTGTGTCTAGTAGGAATGTATTTACCTTATCGTTAAAAAACAGGTCTTTTTCTATGTTTTGCCTAAGAGCTTGTTCTATATATCTATCTGCCTTGCATCCTTATCCAGCTTTTTGTAGGGGGATGTGAAGGGAATCTTTAGCAAGTCCTTTACACTGTCCATAAGGTTACTATGACACGGCAATCTGGAATCTGATCTCAGGTTTCCAGGACGTGATCTTGAAAGGTCTGGGAGGACGATCTATTTATCTTCCCTGATGATGTTTTGTTTCTCATGGAACCAATCTCTTCTTTCTGTTTGCTCCCACTTTGAGGTCGTAATCCTCTGTTTGTGATACCAGCAGGATTCCCACAGCAACAGATTATGATGTCACAGGCAGAGATTTATGAAGCCGTAGGCAGAGAAGCAGGAAGAAGGGCTCTGTTGTGAGACCGTCCTAGTCTGCAAAGTCTTTTTTTAGTAATTGCCCAAGTGGGAGGAAACCCATCTTACAGAAGTTATATTTTTAACCATCTACGCAACTGTGTTTCAAAGTGTGACAGAGCATGGATATTCAACAGCAGGTTTTCTGCTTTAAAGCCCATTCATAAATCCTGAATGAATACTCTCAGAACCTTTGAGGCAATTTCACGTGTCACTAACAAAAGGAGGAAAATGCATTGGCATGGACAACAATTATATCAAATGCCTTTGTAAAATGAAGAAGTAAGACAGCTATGGGAGCTGCACAAAGCTGCTCAAGGGACATCCTGAGCAGTTACTTTGCCTGGGGTGGCCACCGTCCCTTTCACAGCCTCATGGCAAACCGGGAAGTAAGAGTCTGTACTTTTTTAGAAATTTTGCTGGTTCTCCATGAATATCTCCTTGGCATTGTCTTAGCCAGATTGCTTTATTCTGGGCAACACTCAGTGCCCATTGCAGGCATGTTAATGAGACAAGGCATTTAAGACAGAGATCTGTGGGACTTTCTGTGAGTGAGCTGTAGGGTTTCATGTCTTGTGACTGGTCAGCCACATGTTGTAGTGTTAGGCTCATATGGGAACTAAGCCCCTCCACTCCTGTATGTCACCCATGTGCTGAGCAGAGATGATGGTAGATGGCTGTCCAGATGGGTCTGGCACCTGAGTCGAAGCAGAACAGTTTAAGCACTGCTGTGAAAATGGAAGAGGTCTATTTGCCAGTGTGTGTTTTGGGAACTGAATGTGCAGGCTTTGCTCCCAGTGTGTGAGCCTTAACTGGTTTGCACATTCTTCCCTAACTTGTTCTTATGAGGAACAATAGCGACTCAAAGTGTGCCAGTGACCACAGTATTGTTTTGAATCTAACTTGCATGGTGACTGGCAGGCACTTGATCTGGCATTTTACTGAGGTGTAACCGAATGTGACTTGTATAAGAATTTCCTCAGCAGTGGTTCTTGTCTCTTTTTAGTGGGATTTTTGCCCAAGTTCTTGACCTCAGCTTTCCCTGTGGCTTTGGACTGAATTCAAGCCAGAAAGATCCCATTTCTCAGATCAAAATTAAATGCCATAAAGAAAGCTGAAGTTCTTACAAGAACATCTGAAATGCAAAACTGACATTGTCTCAGAAATCTCACATGTGAGGTTTCTGCTGGGCCAGTACAAGCTGAAACCTCCTCTGATTTCAAAAATGTGAAAGCAAATCTATCTTCCCTCTATTTATTTTCAAGAAGAAAAGCCTGTATGAAAATGACATCAAAAACTATAAGTCAGTGATTAGTCATCAGGCTGTTGGAAGCCCATTGCTGATTTTCCCATGGTCACAAACATGAATAGATAAGGAGATGAGTCTTGTAGTCATACAAATCACACAAATTACCCTCTCTTGAAAACAGATTTATTGTTTTTTCTGCTGCAGGCATAAGCTGCACTTTTACAGCAACATGAGTTACCGGTGTCACTTAGAAGTCCCAGCACCCTTCTACTTCTGCTGTTCATCACTATCCTCCACTGCTCTTTCTGTTATGCTGGCAAAAACCATTCATATGAACTCTCTTATGAACTTAATCAGAGAAATGGTGACATAAAGGCATGAACAAGCAGCCTGCAGTGGTAGGTGCAAGATCACTTTTCTTGGCATGAGTTCTGACTGATTCTGCCTTAAAGTGCATGTGTAATGACAGTTATATTTGCATATCTATTTGTTAGCTTAAATTCTCCTCATTCTGTTGCTTGGAAAGATTATATCTATAAGGAACTAAAATTTACTTACAGTGTTTTATGGAGTTGTCCCAAAATACTTATCCTGGAACCAACTGAATCATGGTTTCATCCCCAGATCTCTCCAGACCCACTCTAGTTTTGAAGTGATCTGAACATCCCTCATTTGACCTAATGTCAGCCTTTGACCTTCACATATGTAGGATAAATGTCAGGTAGCAGAGCATTCAGAGGGTTTGGTGACTGCTGCGGTGCTTTCAAGATAACTCTGATTATGATACTTGATTTACTGCTTCTTGTTGGAATTGTATAGACATTCTGATTATGAACAAGCACTAAACAGCTGTGGCACTAAAAGAGATGGGCAGACACAGCAGGCAGAGCCAACACATGGTGCCTGATGTAATTCCATAAGGCTGTTACTGATATATGATTTAATGTCATTCACTTTAAGAAGGTCATTCAAAGCAAAATTTTAAAAAAAAAAAAAAAAGAAAAGAAAAAAAAAAGGGCAGAATTAAGTAACAATCACACTGAAATCATTGGAGTTCCTCATTGTTGAAAAATGAGTTGTCATGCTATTTTAAATTTGTCACGAGTAGAGCCAGAAAGACAAAAACAAAGTTTCCCCCTTAAGAGGGTATTATTTTTTGCTCAAATTTCTTAAGCTTATGTCTTTCTACATCGTTCCTTAAAAACTTGTCCAACTTTTATGAACTACTGCATCCTCAGTAACAGAGAAAAACATACACAAGTGTTAACATTCATTAGTCTCTAAATGTTTTGAATGCCAAGTGAGAAATTAATAATAAAACAAAGAAAGAGTGCTTCTTCAATATGACTTATATTGGTCTTACACCTACACTTTCCTTAAATAACTCTTAGAGTGGAACTCTATCTATTCACTTTGTATATCTTTCAGCCCACACTAATGATTGTTAGGACCTGTACAATCCTGCCATTGGAGGATGTAAAGTGTCTGTATACACATTATCAGATCGTGTCAGTAGTTTCATGATCTCTATTTCAGAGATGTGGGTTCTGAGGCACAGAAGTTAAAGTGACATCCCCAGGGACTCAGAGGAAACCCTGAACAGATGAGAAGCCCAGAATTCCCAAACTCTTTGTCCTGCTTACAAATCACAAAGCCACTCATTTCTGTGTACCTCAGAGATTTTTTCCATTTCTGTTGGGGAACTGACCATTCAGAGATGTCTTGTGTGCTCAGACCTTTCTGCAAAATTCACTGTGTAGCAAGTATATCTAACAAAACTTTTAAAGTAAACAGTGAAAGTAATAGAATCTAATTCTTGCCATATTAGCCTTAGGAAATGCAAGAGATGTGTTTCTGTTACATCACTCCCTGACAGCTCCAGGTCTTCTTGGCTTTGGCATGGGACATATGCCAGAAAAACATGAAGTTCTGTTATGGACAAAGGACAGAGCCCAAATACTGATAGTCTTGCTGGGTGAGACTGTGTGTGCCAGCTAGTCTGTGTGTGCTCCAGTGATTGAAGAAGTACTGGACCTGAATCCATTCTGACAAGGCACAAAAGACACAATACCCTGGGAGCAAGTCTGTAAAATTTACAACTACCTTCAAGTTACTCTAATTTTGTTTGTAAGCCTGGCAAAGAATTAAGGAGTCATAAGAAACTCCCCAATATTTCTCTACTGACTGAAAAAGGAAGTAAATCCATTGTCTGTGAAAGAGGGTCCATCTATGTGTGCAAATGTTTATCTATCATAGAATCATAGAATCATTAAGGTTGGAAAAGACCTTCAAGATCATCTGGTCCAACCATCCCCCTACCACCAATGTCACCCACTAAACCATGTCCCTAAGCACCATGTACAACCTTTCCTTAAACAACCCCAGGGGCAGTGACTCTACCACCTCCCTGGACAACCAGTTCCATATTGCAGAGACAATCTATATTGCAAATATATATCTACATTGCAAAGACATTCCACATATAATGCTATACTTCCTCTGGGTTAGAACCATAGAATCATCGAATTTTTTAGGTTGGAAAGGACCTTGATGATCATCTAATTCCTGCTCCTCTGCCATGGGCAGAAACACCTCCCACCAGAACAGGTGCCCAAAACCCCGCCAACCTGGCCCTGAACACTTCCAGGGACGGGGCATCCACAGCTTCTATGGGCAACCCGTCCCAGTACCTCATCAGCCACATAATAAAAAATTTCTTCCTAATATCCAATCTAAATCTACCCTCTTTAAATTAAATTGAAATGATTCCCTGAATCTAGTTCCAGTTTAAGAACAAAGATGCATTTGTTGGGTTTCCCAAAGTCAGCTTCCTTTAGTCAGACGTGATGTTTTGTGGGGGTGGGGAGGGACGCTTTTTTTGACCCAAGCTTTCCCTGGTTGGTGCTACAGATCTTGCCTTGGCTCCTTTATGTTTACTACAGGGAGGGGGAAGAAGTAAAGTTCTCTTTCAAATCATTCTTTTCTTGCTTTGTTGTTATTCAAAGTACTGTTTTCTAGTTCTTAGCCAACACATATTGAAGTAAATGTAACACATGATACCTTATAAGTAGGCAGAAGTGGGAGAAAACTCTTGGGATGACAAAGTCTTCCCCACCCCCTGTTTAACATAGGCAGTCATATTGCGTAATTCTTTCAATAAATTTAAAACCTTTTCAAAAAGTTGTTCCTGTTTTAAGGTCTTGCTGAAAGAATGATCTAATTGCTTGGCTGAGCGTGATCCCATGGATTGAACCCCCAACAGTGGCTGGAGATCACAAGGTGAACTTCTATCACATATTAGCTTAATTTAATCTGAAAGGAATCCAGAGGGTGCGCTCTAAAACCATTCTGCAAAGTGAAGCAAATAGATCAGGAGATCTACTTCAAAAGTATACTCTCGATCTGAATCAAAACACTGGTGTAAACACACCTTCTGTCTTCGTAGGCTAAACCTACCACAACTGTATAGATACAGAGAAACCAAAATTACTCTTGCCATGCTCTGAATGGGTCAAATGTGACCCAGCTGTGTCATGGGAGTAGAGTGCTGTGATCTGGCTAGTATTCTCTAAGGACAGCTTAAACCTCTACCCTTTTACATAGTCTTGTTCCCAGTCTCCTTTCCTAATATAAAAGCTATTCCCCATATCAAACTGGGAATGATTTTCCTGGCCTGCACCAGTTTGAATATGTCTTTTTGGAACAGGGAGAAACAGAACTGGATGTGTAACTCCAGCAGAGGCCAGTGTTTGGAGCTCATCATTTAGATTCTGCAAATGCTCATAGACATCACTACATCAGTTACAGGCAGTTCCCATTTCAAGGCTATTTCAGCTATTGTATCAGATAGAAATTTAGCCATCAGCTACAAATAAGACAGGCAGACACTGCAGACCTAGAATAAAAGAATTATAGTGTTCTGTACCACTTTTCACCAGCCTAATCTGGGCAGAACCCAGAGAAAAATGTATAGATGTTTAGAACTGATCCATAGTCAAGAACATAGGTAATACAAAGGACATACATATATACATAACTATATATACACACACACACTATATGTATATATATATATATATATAAAGTGTGTATATACACGCACATATATATCACATATACATGTATATACACATATATACACACATGCTTTTCTCCCACAGCTCAGACCTCAACACTACTGGAACTTGAAATAGCCCATTCATGGGGCAATTAGGGCTTCAATGGGGCAGTTAGGTTATTAGAAGTGAGTATTCTAGATATGCACATTTTTTCACAGAATTTACTATTTTTTGGTGTCTTATGGATCCCCCATCCCTGCCTACATAACCCATTACTTTGCATTTAAGGCAGAAGACTTGACTATCTGTGGGAAAGAAGGCAGATGGTAGAGAAGATGCCTAGTTGTAAAATAAAAGATTGAAAGGACAAAGAATAATGGAAGAACTTCTATTTTTGACAGCTATACATCTTAAATGCATAGAAAACTTAAAATTTGGAAGGCAGCACACTCCCAGACACTTCACAGTTGCTGTCATTGGGCATTTTGTGTCAGAAATATGATTCTGACTGACATTTGTGGGAGTAGCATTCACAGGAAAGATTGCACTGAAAAGTAGCTTTGATTTGGCATGTCTATATTGTACCATAAAGCATACTATAGATATTCCCAAGCCAGTTTCTCATCTGGCTTCAGGACAAAGTAGTTCCTTTAATAATAAGCCACACTGAGGAGCAGAGTTAATTTACTTGGTGTCCTGTGCTAAGAAAATGTAAATCTTCTGCCTCCAGGACCTGAGATAAGATGGTGGTGTCAGGGTGCTTTTGCTTGAAGTGGATTTGGGCAACAGACCAAGGTGTAGTATTGCACTGGAGAGTGTGGACACATCCTCAGCTGGTGATGCTTCAGAGAATTAGAGGTTTATCTGCATCACTTCTTCCATGTCTTATCTTCCAATTTCTTCTTTCAACATAAGGAGGACCTTTGGTCTCTGGGTGGTTTTACTTAAGTTTGAACCAACTCAAACACCTTGGGTTCAAAAGTTTAATTTTAATACTACTGGTTCCACGTTCTGTTAGGATAAAGTTGGCATAGCAGGCTTAGAAAGAATCATTTCCAATAAAATAAAATTATACAAAAAGGGAAAGAGAAAGAATTTTGCAGAAGTATAAACAAATGTTGAGATGAGCAGAATAAGAGAAAAAGTTAATGGAAAAAATAATACAATAAATACATTCCATGTAGCCAATGAAAGGGGCAATGCAAAGGGCAAACTGGCTTTAAGGACAGGCTATTGCATGATTTTTTGTTTGTTTGTTTGTTTGTTTGTTTGTTTTTCTTTATTTTTTGAGCTTGAAGTGTGTGGCAATGCGGGGAATAAATAAATAAATAATCAAGGAGGCTAACAGCCTTACATCTCTCAGCAAATAGTTTTAGAGTGTCACAAAAATCTCTGTCATTCTTTCTTTGATTTCTAACTGCCTCTTAGAAACTTTATTCCCACACTGGTGGTGGGGTGGGAGGCCATGACTTACATGCTCTGTGTTGGACTCTGGCCAGCAGTATTGAAACGGCCCATACTCTTTGCCAGATCTGCTGAGAACCTATGATGACATTTTTTGAAGGGCAAGATGTCTCTTAGAGTTCAGGGAATGGGTGGATTATCTGTCACTATAAGTGTTTATGTAATCTAAATAATCACTTGGCTTCAGTTTGCAGTCTGAGTTGAGGTGCTGGTTCATTGCTCTGATCTCTGAACCAGTAAGTCCATCTTAAGAGCTTGGGACATGCCACGTCTCTGTCCATGCTTTCACAATTAGTTTCTGAATTGCAGGGAAGCTCTTAAAAATAAAAACATTTAGATGCTTTGTAGTCCTCTGTACAATAAAATGAACTGAACCTCCATGACCTCCTGGGTCTTATAAAGACCCTTGAAGTAGGGTAAGCCTGAGGGGTGGGTTAGCTGGGCATCTGCCCGGCATGCTTAAGATTAGAGTGCATGACTGAAATTCTAGGTTAATGTTTATCCCCAATCAATTAGCGTTTTGGAAAGGCATGAAATTCTGGCTTGCCCTGGGCACTCTTTGACTAAAGGCCAGCCATGGATGGAAGCCCCAGAAGGTTGCAGCTCTTGGCTCTGTGGGAGGCCCAGCTACATAGTGGCAAACAAGCTTTCCTCCAAAGACCCTCAGTGTTCCATTGAAAAGAATTTTTCATCCTACACCTGTGGTCATGAAAGAGGGTTGACAGATGGGCTGTTGTAATGGGCTATTGTGTAAATAGCATGCATTTAACAGAAATGCTGAGGGTGTGTATTTACAGGGTACTTACACGGATTTTCTTTGTAGATGAGGAAGGCTCCAGAAGAGCCACTGCAGGCCTGCTGCATTAATTCCCTATGCAGAGCAAAGATTTTTATTTTTCTTCATTAGCTTTTGTTGGAAAGTAAATATAGCAATTCAGAGAGGGAGGGGAGGGGATGGGATGCTTTGAAATAACATTAGGCCTGGCTACTAATGGTCACCTTTTAATAGCCTGGCCTCTCAAACCTCATACTTGCAATGACATTTGTATCTATGTATCTATGTGGGTACAATTTTGTGTGATTTTACCTCATCCCTCTCTTCCTTACAGCCCTGTCCTGAATATTCAGGGTTATAGCAGACAGTGGAATCAGGAGCAACAGACTGGAGAGGGCTGTCAAGTGTGTATTGATAGGATGGAAGGAAAGGTGAAGTAATGTGTGGAGGAGAGCCAAAAAAACTGGCTGCAGAAGATTCATAGAATCCTGAAGGTTGGGTAGGAAATCTGAGAAACAACAATGTAAACTTCAAATAAAAGGGGAGAGGAAAGAAAATACATCATTTCAATAAAGTAGTGTGGAGCCAACAAGAAGGAGAAAATCCCAGTAAAAATGGGCAGAATGACCAAAGGGCAGAAATAGTGACAAGCTGGAGTTACAGGAGAAGAACTGGAAAGGTCAGTCTGAAGGACAGTAATAAGAAAGCCAGAGAGGTGATGAGCACTGACCCGTGGGTGACCCAAAAGGCAGGTGGGGACAACTGGCCATCACTGCAGTGGTGTGTCAGCTGGCAGGGCTGGAAGCTGGCAGTATAGCACTAACAAGGAGATGAGCAGCACATGGTTTCACTGGCAGAGGATAGCTGTTCCCATGGGACTTCAACAGTTTTGATATATATAGAAGCAGGTCTGGCTCTCAGGCACAAGGCCAGCAAGTAAGAAAAGAGTCAGTACACATGTCCATGTTAGTACTCCCCTCTAATGGGACCCAGCCTCTGTGAAAGCTCACGCTCTCAGGTCTGCACAGAGCGACTCCTGATTGCCATCAAGCAGGTTCAGAGTGGGGCCGCCAAAGATAAAATTGTCCCTCATCTTTTCTCCAAATCCTGCAATAAGCCCACATTTCAGTTTACAGCTCAGGATGATATACTCTGGCTGACAGTATAGAACAATCACAGCCAGACAGACAGCACCGTGACAGTCCACAGGGCTATTTTTGGAGGATGAGAAAGTTTGCTGGAATCACTACCAAATACCAATGGGTTCAGCCAGCAGTGAAAGTTAGTGCCATTCACCTCAGGTGCATCAGCTTTTCCAAGCTTTCACTGCTGGTGTTTTGCACAGCAAAGGGTTGGCTCTGTGTGAAACTTTCAGAGGGAGTGTTAATGCCTTCCTTGTGCAGTTGACCATGCTGACTGCTGACCAGCCCTGTTAACTGGGAAGATGGTAGAAATCATTATTCTTGCAGTGGTTCCCAATTTCCTTCCCTAAAAGTAGAAACTGTAAGAACTGGTGGAGCAGTGGACTGGTTTTGAGTGGATAAGGGATGAATCAGTTCCTGAAACTGTCATCCAATTGGTGTGGGATCAGAATATCCAGGTCCTGTGGAAGAAGATGGGCCTAAGGGAGAGGTCAGTTTTTCCTGGTATATCAAGGCTGGGTCTAAGACAATCTTCTTGGGTTATCTTCTTCCAGTTCCATTGCAGCTCCCAAATGCAGGATGAGTGTACCCACTAAAGAGAGTTGTGTTTTGGCACAATTTGGCTCACAAATGTAGTGAGCAATTTGTGCCTTCCAAGCACACAAAAAAAGATATATAACTGATTTTGTTGTTGCTTTTTCTTTCTTGATTCCAGTCAATTGTTAATAATCATGTTGTCATTTTTTAAAGAGTTGGCACCAAAACTTCATTCATTCCACTTAGAAAGAACCACCACCAACCTATTACAAAACCTGTCATTATCTCACAAAGTCATATTCTTGACATCTGTTAAGTAAAGGTTTATTTTACACTTCAAAAGTCAATCTGCACAGCTGACTAAACTTCTTCAGCACCATAGTCTGCTCCTGTGAAATATTTGGGAAAATAAAATTTGGTTTAAGAAAAATATTTGTTTTAGTTGGAAAATGAGTTGCCTTTTTCTGTGTATAAGAAAACGTGACTTTCTGTCCTTAAAAATTGAAGTAGGGGGTGGAAGAAAGAAGATGAAGCACTTCCTATTTAGTGTATCTGTTTTTCTCAGTATCAGAAAATGACAGCTGAATCAGTTTTCTGTACATTTCATTTCAAGCTCTGCATTTTTTATTTTTTAGCTATAACATACTGGAAGGTTGACAGGGGTCAACTAAGCTCCTGGAGAGTTTGCAAAGAAAGTTTTAGAAACTATTTGATTCAGCGTATCTGTGATTTGCTACTGACTCTATGTCACATGACAATTTTGGCTTGGCTCTCAGACTTGCTTACGCCATTAACCCAGGTGCAAGAATCTAATGTGTATAATTATAGGCCTTGGCAACGATGCTTAGAAACACAAAAGTGCTGGAAGAATCTTCCAGGTTTTCCAGCAGTTAATCCCACCCTATTTCCTTCTCTTTATCATTAGTTCTGGCTACGCTTGCATGGTATTTACATACATGGTCTTACAACCATTGCAAGCAATAATAAAAGTGCTAATCTAGACAACTCAGACAATCTCAGAAAAAATCTCACTAGCATGGTGGAAGATGCGTGCAAGTCTTTTCTGCTCTGAGTTTTACCCTTTTGACAGCCTTGTCCACATTGTGCCATTCTTAGAGGGAAAAATATATATATATATAGTTGATTGAATGAAAACAAACAAACAAAAAACACCCATAAACATTACTTGAGAATGTTTTATCAGAATAATTTATCAAATAGAAACCTCAATTTCTATGAGATCAGTAACATTCTTTTTAGTTTTATCCTTCTCCCCCACAGTAAACAATAATTCACGTTCTCCAGGAACTCAGGAGATCAGGAGTGTGGAAATTTCAGATATCTCTCATCTGTGCAGAATCACTCTCTGTGGTCACTTGTCACAAGCCTATACTCAGGAAAGGAATCAATTTACCAGTCAGTGGCCAGCAGTCAGAGCAGATACATTTCTGATGATCAGTCAGATAAGACAAGGATATATAAAATTCAATTAATAAGCGGTTATCTTTACTTTAATACAAAGAAATTTTGATTGCTTCTGGCCAGGTAGTCTTGGACTTTATCGTATGCCTTCAGGTCAGTTTTGTGTCAACTGTGTTGATATCTAAATTGGAGCTTAGAAAAGTACATTTGGTCTGGCACAACTGAACACAACCAATCTGTGGAGTTAAGCTCTGAAAATAATGTTTTCTTGGGATTATGCAGGTGCAGTCAAAGGGAAAAGGACAGGGGAGTCCTTTGTTACAGAAAGCAGGAATCACACTTTATATATAGTGCTAGACTTGCAAGGTGAATTCCAAAGCGATGATTTTGAATTTCTGTAAAAGAAATGATCAAGATATTTTTTTTCTTCAGTCTCACTGTAAAAGACTGGGCCATAACCAGAAGGACTATTAGATGGGATAAAATAAAAATAAAATAAAATAAAATAAAATAAAATAAAATAAAATAAAATAAAATAAAATAAAATAAAATAAAATAAAATAAAATAAAATAAAATAAAATAAAATAATAAAATAAAATAAAATAAAATAAAATAAATAAAATAAAATAAAATAAAATAAAATAAAATAAAAATAGAGGTGTCTAATCTGAATGAATTGTTTAGCTTCCCCCTGTAGTCACTGGAGCAAAACAGGTATGTGTGCAAAGTGTCCTTTTTATGATAGCTGGAGCGACGTGCTGTCTGCAGCATGTATTTAATCACAGCCTATATAGAGTGAACCTAGACAAATTAGGCTAAGCACATAAGTGTTAGGCAACTCAAATTTGTTGAGATTAATACTCCTTGGATGTCTTAAATTTCCATCCTAGGTAGAATCCCAAAACATCTCGAGACATATCTCTGGCCTAAATCTTGTCCTAAATCACAAATACTCTCCTAAAATGATCACTGCATTCTAGAGCAAACCTAACAGCTGATGTATCTCTAACAAAGCCAGGAAACAGGAAGTTCAGCAAGTGATGTACTTCATCAGTGGGTAGAACACCAGTCCAGGACAAATACTCAGCTCCTTCCCAGGTCTGGGTGGGTTTAAGCCTCCAACCTGTGTGTCCTGGAGTGTGTCTTTACCACCAACCTGAGTGGAAAGGTGTGGACACCCTTGTTCTCCCATGCTGAGGCTCTTCTGCTTTGTATGGTTGAATTAACATTCGCTGAGAGAGAAACTAAGTACAAATAACAGAGGTTGGGGTAAGAGAGTGTCTCGTTTAATGAAACGTTTTTTTATTGGACATTCTTGTGAGTGATTTAAATCCTGGGATTTAGAGTCATTGCTCTCTTTTCTATTTCATTGTTTAAATGGATCACATATAGTGGAAGAACTTCAGCACGCAGAAATGAGAACAATGCTTCCTAACACCCTTACATCTCTTCTTATAGACTAATACAGAGTTGGATGGAAGTTCAGATTCTTTATACAGAGAAGGGAATCAAACCCAGATCCCCATATTCTGTTCCAGTGCTTGGAAGCTCTGGAAGTAGGGGTGAGGGATAACACCTTTTCCTTCTCTAGTTGGGTTTCAAAAAAAGATCT
Source organism: Aythya fuligula (assembly GCF_009819795.1). NCBI lineage: Eukaryota > Metazoa > Chordata > Aves > Anseriformes > Anatidae > Aythya > Aythya fuligula. The sequence continues at coordinate 15,206,892 of NC_045560.1, read as the reverse complement.
GTCTCCACAGAAGAAAGGTAGCAATGGGAGAAACAGGTGTCCAGGCCCCAGAGATCAAGGAGGAAGGATGAGAAAGTCATGATTTTATTGTAATTTCTTACTATCCTGTTTAAGAAAATTCAGTTTGTTGTCTTAGGTAAAACTTCTTACAGGCTTATCTATCCCAATGCATTGCATATATAACAAGCCTGGATGGATAAATTAAAGACAAGATGCCACAGTGCTCTAAACTGCAATGCTCTCATTGACCTACAGTAGGATATAGTAGGATTACAGACCACCAGGAAAGCCTAGGTAGTCACTTTCCCTCAATTTATTTTTAATTTGATTATATGGTCTAGGTTGTAGGACCCTAGAGCCCACTACTGATTTTCAGACCTATTCTATGTGAACTTTGGGCATTTTGATTACATTTCATGTTACTATTGTTCTGTCCATTGCAGTTCACTTCTGGAATACAGATTGTTATTTCTGTTGCCTTTAAGAGGGTAAACTGTTTTGTAATTAATGATGAGAATTTTCTTTGTCTACTAGAATGGTATTATCACTGGTACATGGGCTTTTCAGAAATCTAAGTGGTTTGGGTTTAATGCATCTTTTTATATACTGACCTATGTTATCATAATAAATGTAATGTATTTTTTAAATAAACACACTCATGTAAGCTATAGATCAGTGAGTTTTTCTCACATGGGAAGATTGATTTTCTGGAAGCCTAAGGCTTAAATATGACTACCTGCTTAGTTTAATTTGTAGTGAAGTGTTTACACTCTTACCACAACCATTTCACTTGTATAAGGCAGCCTCTTTGCAGTGATGGCTGCTTTATAGTATATGACAAAAGTTTGAAATAGGTTTAATATAAGTTAGAATCTACTTAATACAAAATGACCCACAGAATTTCCACAGGGGCAGAATATAGTCTTTCAGCAGTTGATGGAATAATTCCTCATGAAATGTTATCAACTGGGACACTGCAATTTCCAAAAGAACATAATATATTAAATGTCAATCAACATGAGTTTATGAAAATAGTTCTTGTCAAACCAAGCAGATGTCTTTCTCTGATGGGATTACAAACTGGATTAATAAAGGTAAATAGCATTGATACAATATACATAGATTTATGTCAGGCATTCATCTGATTGCCCAGCAAACATTTTCTTTAAGGAACTGTAATGACTAAAAGTCAACACTGCACACATTGAGTTTATTAGAACTCGCTAACTGGTAGGTCTCAAAATGTAAACGGTCTTATAACTGAACAAATATGGCTTTTGTGAGTCTTGGAAGAGTGTAGAGGAGTTGGGCTGTTATATCTTTATATTTTGTATCTGTACGGCTGTGACTGGATTAATGGATCCAGTTTTGGGGTTTGCCATCTTACAAAGACATTTGTTAACTGGTGAGGAGAAAGGGGTAATCTGGGGAAGAAGTACAGGGATGGTTAAAAGACATGAAAATACTGCTTGTAAACTTAATAGGTTAAATCTGTTTAGTTTATCAAAAGAAAGGTTAAGAGATGACATAATCACAGTTTATAAGTATCTCCATGGAGAGAATATATTTGATAATTATGGGTTCTTCAGTCCAACAGACAAAGACATAACAAGATGAAGTAGATGGACACCAAATCTGAAAAAAACAAAAACAAAAACAAAACCAAAAACAAAACCACCAAACAAACAGATTTATATGCAGTAGTTTTAAAAGGAAAATGATTAACCTCGGGAAGTATTTAACAAGGATAATGGTGGAATCTCTGTCTCTGACAATCTGTAACTCACAACAGGTTGTCTTTCAGAAAGATTGGATTAGATTAACACAGTAGTTCCTCACAGTTTTATAATCTGAGAAATGTTTGGGTGATTTAACTATTTAGTCTGCTCATGTTTAAACGAACTTCTTCCATTTGTATTATTACCATTTTTTGCTGGCTCAAAAGTGGTAGCATGGACCAAAACCCCTTTCTCAGATGAGAATGTGTTTATATGCTGATGCACTTTGTGGGTTGCCATAAAATTTAAACTACTCCTTTAAGCAGTGCAAAATGAAATACAGTCTCTGGCAGCAGCAGGATGTACACAGCTGTAGCATGTGTGCCTGTCATGTCATACCCCTAGCAAGCATTCAGATCCTGGCATGCATTTTCTTAACATAAATAGTTTAGAGTACATGCTCATGCTCTGAGAGAAAAAAAAATTGCTCAGTCTACTCTAGCAACCCTGACCAATGGGGATTTAATGCCCTCTTTAGAGAAGCCATCTCAATGACACAAATCTACCGGCTTAGTCTATCATTTAACAGCTCTCAGAACCAGTTCAACAGTCTGGTCAAAATTTGAACTTCAAGCTGCCCAAAGATAATACTGGACTATGTACTGTGTGATGAGAGTAAGTAATCTAAGTATCTGAGAAGGATGGGAGTTAAGACATGCTCCTCTTCAGGCTACGTTTCAATGCCTAAGGAAACCAGATTAGAGAGCCTCACTGTTCTCAGCTTCTCCTCTCTGCTAGAGTGGGTGTGAGCAGCTCTGACACAAGGAAGCACAGGGGGCCACATCCAGGCAACTGACAATGCTCATACCCACCTCCCTCCATCCACACAGCCTCACACCTGTATGCCTCCAACCTGTGCTTTGTTGGCTATGTTTTTGCCATGCCTAGCGCTGTTATGTGGATAGAAGTGAAAATATGTTACTTTATTTTTATTTTTTATTTTTTTTTGAGATTATTCCTGACCTCTTGGCCGTATTCTAATTTACATCACTGACTGCATTTTCCCTCTGCATTCTTCCCTGCATTTCAGTTGGTTGCAGTATTTCTCCATATTTGGTTCCTAATAATACACAACTACCATAACATGTAACTGAGACAAAGAATGTAGAAGTTTCAAAGAAAGGGTTAGACATTATATGAATTATAAGGATAACTGTGGTTTCTCCAGGACATAAATCAACCCGCATTCTTCAGGCTATAAATCATGCACTAAATGTCTGGATCTTAAAGGAGAAACTTCCCTCACCAACATGTTGTTGTATAATTGCCTATTATGGGAGTTTTACGTCTTCCTCTGAAGCATCTGGTACTGGTACCATTAGTTTGAACTGGAACAGCAATTCCTGTGTGCCTTTGTGGAGCATTCCTGTGACAGTTCAGCAGCTGCTCAATTCCATCTCAGATAGGGTAGCCAGATGTCCCACTGTTTTAAGGTTGTCCCACTTTTCAGCATCCTATATGACTTCATTTACTTGCCTTAAGTAAGGCTAGCTAACCTTGTATTTTCACATAGTTGTGCTGTCTAATGCTTCTCACATAGGGACATAAAAGCTACTCCCAATGTGATTGTGATGCAGGAGGAAACTGGTCATAGTTAGGGAATTTTTAGAAGTCTGGTACTCAGGAAAACATAGAGAAAAAGGTGTTACTGTTCATCTAATTTCATGTCCTGATTTATGTCTTTTTTACTGCAAGAAGAGATACATGTTATAAATCCCAATCATGAGAACAGTGATAACTATAACTGATTGTGTATAATATTTTCCATTCTTGCACTTTATTTTCAATATTTCATAACTTTCTAAAGCATTCACTTAATTGTTTTTGAATAAGGGAAAGAACGTGAAAAAAAAAAAAAAAAAAAAAAAAAACAAACTATATTTTTCTTTATTATTAAGCAGTGCTGGTCACTGTTTTTAAACAACTCTGCCACTCAAATAACTATGGGTAAACAGCTGCAGATGAGATTGCTGTAGACATTTTGAAGTAGATTTTATTATTTTTTTTTAAGCTTGGAACATTTAAATAACTCATACTGGAAAAGCTGAACAGATTTCCCAGCAAATTTATTGTGACAAATGTGATAAGAAAAATTGAAGATACTATCAGTGATGTCTATCTTGGATGTCCTAGGATGAATGAATTGACTTAAGGAGTCTTCAGGGGGCAGAAAGTGCTGAAAAGTTCAACCAAAGGGACTAATGCCTTCAGAACCAATGCATGAGACACCAACTCACAAATTACTTAACTATTTCTAGACACAAACAAGACATAAAGGACATAAATTGGGGCTCTACAAACAAGATGTCTACTCCTGAACTAACTGTCCCAAACTTTCTTTACTGTCAGAAGTGATGTAACCAATACTGCCATTGGAATCAAAGGCACAATCTATTCTAATAGGGACATGCAAAAGAGGTTTTGTGAATTACTTTTGTGTGAATATCTGCCTTTGCTGGCTAAAGGGAGTTTGGAGTGATGAGTCTAGGTATAGTTGTCTAATGACTGAAGTTTAGAGACCTACTCCAAAACATACTAATTTGGATCCACATTTCGTCCATCTTCTTCCTGTTAAGATCACAAGTATAATATCCATACAGAGTCCATAAGGTGTCCTGCATATGTTTTAGCTGTAATCTCTTATGACACACACATTAAAATGTTTAATCCAAGTATGGAGTACCTTAAGTTTGGGATAGTCAATACAGCTGCAAAAATAATTTAGTCTTCATTTCCATTTTCACTTAGATGAGGTGCTCTTCAGTTAGGATGCTGATGAAGCAACTTCCAAGGCACTCCCACATTTCCCTTGACAGATGAAAGGGTTCTTTGGCAACTGCCAAAACTAACTGAAAAAAAAATCTTCCAGAGTATCTCTGTCCAATGGGATATATTCTCGGGCACATGGTGGTGAAGACAGAAATAAAGGTATAGCAACATGGTAAGATTTAGTAGATTGACATCCCCCTAGTATGTTCACTGCACTGTCTTCCTCACTTAGTCTTCCTCTTGTCTTTACCTCCCTCCTTTTTACCTCCTCCTTCTGCGTCCTCTTTTGTAAATTATTCTATCTCTCACAATTAACACAGAGAAAGGCTTTGCAAACCCACACAAAATCACCACACTGAAGTGGAACTTACATACCTGTGCCTCTTTTCCCTATCTTTTGCCTTATTTATCAGCTAAAGGCCTTACATACAGTGGCCGTTACCTTTTAAACATTTGAGTTTTGAAGTCATTGTAAGCTGATGATTTCAAGGTCAAGCTTGCTCATTCACCTTACCACTGGGGCAGTGGAAGAAAATGCTTCTATGTCTGGCAGTATCAGTTTATTCTATTTCTGACTCTCTGTTTAAAAATAGCCTGGCAAGAAAACCTGCAGGTCACTTGCCTGATCCAGTTCACTGTGCTACTCCAGTCCAGGTCATGGAGAACTATTCCAACCATGCTGAGGGTGTGCAGCAGGTACAGGCTGGTTAAGTCAGCACTGTCTCAGACAGAAATGTCAAAAATGACCCGAAAAAGAGAGTAGGCAGTAAGGTAAGAAAATATGCTGATAATACAAAGTTATTCAGACTTGCAGGACAAGGGCAGACTGTAAAGTATTACAAAGACTGAATGACTGGGCAATAAAATGATAGATGAAATGCAATGTAGATATATGTAAAGTGATGCACATGAGGGAAAACAGTCCCATCTCCACTTATAAAATGGTCTCTGAGGTATATTAGAATTTGAGAAGGTCCAGAAAAGGTCATCAAGAATGACAATCCTATTTTTCAGCGTGACCAGCAGGGCTAGGGAGGTGATCGTCCCCCTGTACTCAGCTCTGGTGAGGCCGCACCTCGAGTACTGTGTTCAGTTTTGGGCCCCTCGCTACAAGAAGGACATCGAGGTGCTTGAGCGGGTGCAGAGAAGGGCGACGAAGCTGGTGAGGGGCCTGGAGAACAAGTCCTACGAGGAGCGGCTGAGGGAGCTGGGCTTGTTCAGCCTGGAGAAGAGGAGGCTCAGGGGTGACCTTATCGCTCTTTTTAGGTACCTCAAGGGAGGCTGTAGTGAGGTGGGGGTTGGCCTGTTCTCCCACATGCCTGGTGACAGGACGAGGGGGAATGGGCTTAAGTTGAGCCAGGGGAGTTTTAGGTTAGATGTTAGGAAGAACTTCTTCACTGAAAGGGTTGTGAGGCACTGGAACAGGCTGCCCAGGGAAGTGGTGGAGTCACCATCCCTGGAAGTCTTCAAAAGACGCTTAGATGTAGAGCTTAGGGATATGGTTTAGTGGAGGGCTGTTAGCGTTAGGTTGGAGGTTGGACTCAATGACCTTGAGGTCTCTTCCAACCTAGAAAATTCTGTGATTCTGTGATTTTGATCCTCTTGTTTTTTTTTTTTTTTTTTTTTTTTTTCTCTTAATGCTTTCTGCACAAACAGCAACTGCATAGTCTGGAGCTTCTAAGTCAGAAGAGAAACTTAGGGAGGATTTCATAGAGCTCCATATAATTATGAGTGATGAGATGACTGACATCTCACTTTCTTTGCCAAAAACAAGAAACGAAACTGTCATGTGCATGCATAAGGGCCATATTCAGAATAAATTTCAAAGGGTGGTTCTCCATGTGGCAGGTGCTGGACCTATGGGACAGCTTGCCAGAGGGTCTACTGAATAAAATTAGCATGATATCAATTGGAGTATGGACAAATACTTGAAAGAGTCACCCTCTGGATATTGCTAAATAGACAAATCTAATCAAAACAAAGAATCCTTGAAATGAAAATAGTTTGAGTCTGAATATGCAAAGCATTATGTATGTATGCTTGTTCTTCCTTGGATTTTTACTTGTGGATACTGATAGACACAAGATACTCAGCTAGGTGGACCATTGGCCTAAACCAGAACAGCAGTTTTTTCATTCTTCTAACCACGGCCTTGTGAGTAGGAATTTTCCCTTTTGTGGTGTTTTTCTGTAGTCACTGTGATAGTTGTACAAATACAGAGTCAAAAGATAGTCATTATCCACAAAATCTTATCTTTATGGCAAGATATAACCTGTATAGGGGTAGATGGGAAGAAACCTAACCAAGCAACTAGTTCAGCAAGTTTTTCAACACTTTGCCTTTAGCACATATGAATGTGTGAATAGGAGCCAGAAAACAGTCAGGTGTTTGAGTGTATCTGTAGGTGCATTTTGTTAGGAAGTTCTTCACGAGTTTAGCACTTCTAAGTTCTTTACTTTGTTCTTAAACATCCCTATAATGAATTTCATAGTTCCAGAAATTTGTTGATAAGTTTGGGAATACACTGAGATGACGAAACACTATAAATAAAAGCAAATGTGATTCCTTTCAGGAAATATACTGCCTCCGATCAGGCAGTAAGACCGTTCCTACATTACTCTCAGAAACACTATATTTTGGCACAAATAAACTGTGGAAATGATTAAAAAACAATGATGCTAGACTAAAAGATTTCTAATTAGATCAATGAATATGAATATGATGTGGTATGTGCCGGTTTATATATAATTTTGTAAGATGTATAAGGAATGCAAAAATGTATGCTTATCACAGAATCACAGAATTTCCTAGGTTGGAAGAGACCTCAAGGTCATCGAGTCCAACCTCTGACCTAACGCTAACAGTCCCCACTAAACCATTTCCCTAAGCTCTACATAATGCTAGTATCCCTATACAAATGTTTGCGTGAGTTGATCTGTTTGCATATATTTAGATATTATTTTTACACTCACAAAGAATGTACATTTGTGAGCACTCATGTCTTTTTACATATGGCTGAGCTATCCCATTTTCTTTCCTTTCTCTAAAATTTAATTTACCTTCTGCTTCCCTCATATACATTTCTTAAAGCAAAACCGTTTTCTGTTTTACAAGGCTGATAGGATTTTCTTTCCAGGATATTTCAGTAAACATTATCGTCCAAGTCATTCCATGCAGTTTAAAACCCCCAATATCAAAATAAATGTGAAAGAAACTGAATGAGGAAGGAAAACAGTGCTGCAACTTTTGTTCTCTGATCAGCATTTTTTCTGTTCAAGACTTCCTGAGTGGTAAAATAGCTCAGCCACCCATGAAGTCAAGTCAGAGGGCAGAAAATTTTTATATTACTCAGATTTCCTCAAGGGGATGACCACACTGTGACCTCTTTGCTTTCTGTAAAGCTCTGTGACTCAGAGACGTTATGATGCTTCTATTTTAAAGTTTCTCCAGTGAACATTCAGGCTTTCCTCTGTGACACTTTTCAACTCAAGGTGGGTAAAAGCATCTTGCCAGATTCAGTAACCTAAGGTCATCCTTGGACTCTAAATATTAACATTTGATTAGCTGTAATAGTCAATTTTTTTGTCCAAACCGTTCTTTACTTATGTAACTTGACTCACTTGAGTAGCCCCACTCATTTCGAGCTCTGAAGTAAATGAGTGACTGTCTACATAAAGAGACATCCCATCTGTTTTTTTCTAGTACAAGCCTTGTAAGCCTTTTTTAATTAATCTGGAAAAAAAAAAAAATCCTTTATGGCTTGTAAAATAGCAACTTGTTCCTGTTTAAAAAGAGAGAAAGAGAGAGAGATTGAGAGAGAGAGAGAAGAAAGATAGCTGCATGGTTAGGATATAGACTGCAGATATATTAAAAAAGGGAAGAAACACAATAAAGTAGGTGAGCAAATCATTGATGTTAAATTTATCCACATTTCCAGGACTGAAGATTAAAGCCTTCCAGTATTAAAATAATACATAAACAAATATAAATGTGAATTTCAAGTTGAGGTTTCATTGTGACAAGTGCTGTAAGCTAAAATGAACAATTTTTTTCAGTGCTGTCCTGATGTACTTCATTCTGTTGCCTTCTATTTTCACGGGTTTGTTACTTAACAAACATAGTTATACACATCAAAGAGAACATTTGGAAATATACAGCAGATTTTTCATATAATCATATGTATCTAAACTGTGGGTAGCAGAAGAAGCAGTTCTCACAATTTAAGAAGTGGGGCAATTAATACAGGTTTTTCAGCCTGATGCCATATATAAAAGTGATGACAGAGTTGTTTACAAGGAAATAGAAGTACATAACATACATGGCATATGAATAAATTGAGAGAATATTTGATCTATCAGCTCTTTATGACACTTTTCCCCTCTTTGCTTGGTGCGGGGACCTGGTAAGGAAAACAAGAAACATTTGATATATATAACAAAACAAGTGAGAGAGGATGCCTAAAAGTATTGGTCAAGTGGGAGACAAATAGTATCACATCCTCTTTTTCCTGCTCTTCAAGGAGGACAAAGCAGGCAGGGAGTCAGGATGGGGCCATATATGTGATTCACAGGTCCTGTCTTAAGCTCTTGTACAGATTGCAAATGCATTCTCTCCTGTCTTTCCTACAGGCTTCATTTCTGGGCACTGTGAAAAAAGTGGTGCACACATAGAAGGAAGCAACAGTGTGAATACAATTAAAGCAGAAGAAGACAATTCACCATCTCATAACTGAAAATGTGTGATCTCTCCATATTATCCTCACTTATTTACCATGGTATATAAGAGATAACATTTCCTAAGACACTTTTTGGGTTTTAAATAAAAATCAAGGGAAATCTAGAACATGACATCTAAGTGGTATTGAACATGCTCAAAGCACAGGTAAGCACAGAGATTTGAGAGTAGTTATTTAATACTAGTGGTAAACTCATCCTATATAATCTAAAAGTTAGAGCAATGTGTAGACACAGCCACTGCAAATATATGCAGCTCAGTGTATGCAGAACACCAGTGCAGAGCTGGCACGTATGTCACAGGACCTCGGAGAGATCCACAGATTTCTGGAGGGGCCTTGGGAGGCCTCATGGGACACCTGGTGTTTCTAACACCACCCTATGAATCTCACCTTGTTCATCTGGAAAAAGCTGTTCATCCAGTCTCATTCCACTGCCAATCATCTGTCCCAGGCAACTTGGTGTAGATTTTTTCTCTTTCTATAGAAAGAGTCTAGATGACTAAATGGAGTGGGCCCTGATACTTTAAAAAGCTAAAAGTAGGGATTGTCACTCCCTCTACTAGAATGTTATCCCAAAAGTGTTGCCAAATCCACACAATACTTTGTATGGATTTGTATGATACAGCTCAGCCATCAGCCATCCCACTGGATTATGATACCACTAGTGTCACTGCCTAAACAGAAAAAGAGCAGTCATAAACTTCAGTGATCACTGTAGATCTCACAGATGATCTAAGGACATTAAAAGGGGAGAAGATCCAGTCCTGACACCATCTTTCTGGGGTTTCCCAGAAATAGTTAAAGCCAGCTTTCTAAAGTTAAGTATCAAAATTGATTGATTATTTAGTTACTTCAAGCAGGCATGGATTTTCAGGTTTAATCAAATGCAGTCATGCCTCAGTTTATTGCCAATCAATGTGGCTAAAAATACCTGGGGACTCAAGAAAGAGAGGACAACATTTTTCAGAATGATATTACGATTAAAAGTATTGCTAATGTCTTATATAAACAGAAGTTTACAAGAAAAGAGCATGTTTTCCAGTCAGCTTTGATGGTAGAGCAGCAAAGGAAAATGCTACTCAACATTTCCTGAGAGGAGAATCTGCTGAATTCTATTTTATCTATGACTGATTGAATTATCCATTGCAAATAGTGTTTGTTGCTAATTTGGCCGTTTTGCTGTTCATGAATCATTCTGGAAACAATCCTGATTTCTACAAGCACATTTGTTCTTTGTAAGTATTCACTGAACAGTTTTATGTGAACAGATTTCAGCCTATTTTTTGTTCTCAAATTGTTAGTGTCATCTATTCACCATTTGAAATGTTTGACTGGTCAACCAAATCACATCGCATTGCACTCCCTGATTGGGTAACTGAAACTTATAAATACAAGTATAATGAATAGCAAATGATGAATAGCCAATAGGGTATAACAAATATTGGATCATCTGAAATTTCATACGAGAGATACATAATTCATGTAACTTTTAGGACTCAAACATTTCCCTGAATACCTGACAGCTTCTAGAAGATCTTGGAACTATGAGGAATGTATGTCAGAACAATCAGCAACTATACTCTCCATTTTATTAACATAGCATTCAAGAATTAGGATTCTTTTTGTCATGAAATGTTGATCATCCTGGCAAGAGTGTATTTATCTGCATGTATGGATGTGATTCATTATTATTTTCTACTGATATTCAAAACATATTGGTTCATATATGTATGAACCTAGCACATGATGTTTTTCAATCAATAACAGGGCAAGACTTCTTTGTGTATACTGAAATGAGAAAGAGGAAATGATCAGAGGCAAGGAATGTATTTTAAATTGACATCTGATGAGGTAGGCAAAAACAGTTCCAGACTGCAGCAGCTTCATGGAAGAAGATTTTCATCTAGCAATCTTTTTATTTATTTATTTATTTATTTATTTTCTATTTTCTTGTTTTCTTTTGATTCCTTGCATTTTGTTTTTAATCAAAATATTAAAAATGTCTCAATTGATGTTCATTTCTTCTTTATGGTTTTAGATGTGAAGCTGTCACATACTTAGAAATACACCCTTGCACAGTGTGATTTAATAACTAACTGACTTTTAACGCTACAGCTATTTGTTATGAAGGAGGAAAGTTACAAAGACATGAGAGTATTTATCTAACAATCCATCATGGTTTCAATCCAGAGTGTCAATGTGTTTGACCCAGTGGCCAGAAGGATTTTTTGGCTGGTCCAGATGCTAAAGTTAGGGGTTGCCCCACCACCTCTGCTGCATCCCTCTCTGTCATTGCCTCTAACTTCCCCATACACATATATTTTGTCAAGGTAGGGATCTGTTGGACAAGAGAGAAGACTGGGCAAACAGAGGAGGGAAATTGGGTTTGTAAGCCCTTTGAGTTGATCTGGGGATCAGCCAGCCAGACCTGCAGGGAGCAGGTACAATGTCATGTATTTAATAATGGGAACAGTCATCAAAAAGTAGTCAGGTTATCTTGTCATTGGTATTCGAGAAAGCCAAGAAACAATTTTATAGGAGAGGTAGAATTAACATTTATTAACATGCAGAATAAGGGCAACAGCATGCCCTTTCCCCTCCCTCCCCACCTTCCCCTCCCCCCCCCCCAAAAAAAAAATCCAATGAAATAAGACATCCCAAGTCTAGCTTACAAATATAACAGATATGGAAATAGGCTGTGAGACATTAAGTGATGGCTTGGACCAGTGCACATCTAGGAAGCTTTTCAGGAGAAGATATTGGAAAGGAAAACTGATGAATCAAGCAGACTCATTATCCTCTTCTGAGCTTTCCAGGAGGTGAGTGGAAGCATCTCTAAGCTGAATATACCTGGATGTTAGATATATCATATAAGTATCACCAAAATTACAGTCTGCTATACCCAGCCCTTTTCCAGTATTTGGATCCTCATTAGCCTTTGGTCAGATCGAACCTTGTGCAGGAATAAAAATATTTTTCTGTAATTACGTTAAAAGGAGGAATTAAGCCTAACCAAAGATACAAGTATGTTGAAAATTTTCTTATACATAAGTATGAAGTACAAGACTGTTGTCATTATCTGTTGATCAGTTTAAGACCATCAGACAAATGCATAGTATAAGATCAAAGCTGTAAGGATGTTAACCCTTCTGGTGCAAGAATTTATCCAAACGCCAGTAGCCTTGATTTCTATTACAAGGAACAAAGGAAGGTAAACTTCTATATTCTATATTTTTCTATACTCTTTGGTGCATCCTCCTTGTTTTAAAAAGCTACACACAACATGCTCTTTGCTGGAGCTCACTAGCTATAAATAGCCACTCTTCCACAGAGAAATCCCTAGCCTATCTTTCTACCTAGTTTCAAGACAAAGCAATGTTTTCTTCATTTTCTTTGGCTATGTCTATGACTAACTCACTCTGATGGCTTTTTATATTCACTTCCTCTTCTGAAACACCTATCCATAGCTTGCCACATCAGCCTTTTATCCCTGCTAGTCAACCTCTCAAACCACAGGTAGCAGTTTTTATCAAGTTTTGCCATATTACCCACTGCTTCAGACAATGGCTTCTGCTGTTTCTGGGGTTCTCGCTAAATGAAATTGTTTAATTTCTCCTTTCCTTAAGGCTGAAGAGTGGCTGTTTAGCATGACCATTGCTTAAACCAGTTCAATAATTGTCTGGGGACCAAAGCATCACTTGAGAGCAGTCACTCATTTTTTCCAGCATAACAATATTATTATTTCCTGGACTTGCCATATGGGATACATAGGAGTGGGACACATAGCCAATTAACTGAGACAAAGGTTTAACTTAAAGCAATAATGATAGTGCATTTAGTGCACTTTGGAGCCATGGTTATCATTACTGAATTATAAATATTAATAACAGTTAAACACATTGTCAATGGTGCAGCTATTAAACATCTGCTACCTCTGTTACATGGTGCTTTTTAGCCAGAGTGAAACCTCTATTTTGGGGCATATGCAAGTGCTGCAGTCTCTGTAATGGCATTTTGACTTCAGTGTGGCTAATATAGCACATATACTTTTCAGGAGCATCTGTTTTTCAAGAATATTGATAAGGATTGGTGTTACCAGTGAATGTAGAAACAGAAGACAGGATCCACTTGCACCGCAGACCAAGGGCTTCAGGCATGAAGGCTATGCCTTCATAATTTGGTCACAGAACACCCTCTTAGGTGCTCTACAGTAACATAGTGATTGCCTCCTCCTCACTGATATGCTGTGGTACTAGGCAGAAATCATACCTGTCCCTTGATTTGGCTAACAAATGAGTTCCTTTCAAGAAAACAATGATTATCTAATAAATAACAAATAACATGGTGGAAGGTGCTCAGGTCTTCTCTAAAGATCTGATTTTCTTGGTATCGAACACAACATTCTGAGCAAGTGTTTTCAAATACAAATTATTCTTAGAGGGCTCATTTATTTTCAGTTAAATCTTTTACTCAGAAATCAAGACCAAAATATATTTTTTAATGTCTAAGCACATACATGAACTAGTCGCTGCACATAATTCTTAGGAGACCTAACAGAAAGAAAGAAACTTTAGCAGTTTTTATTTTTTTAAGAATTTCATTTGGTGCTTTTATCACAGGTAAATGTACCTTGACAGAATGCCAGAGAAAGAAAGAAAATAATGTCATCTGCCAGATCTTTTCCCCAGAATTACTTTGTTCCAAATCTATGGCCCAGTGGGGAAGAAGTGATTAGCTCCCAAGGTCATTTAAGCATCAAACTGTATTTCTGGTAAGAAAAAGCCATCTCAGAAGGAACAACCAATGACACCATTATTCTCAAAGCAGGTGTAATCAGAATTTTGTAAAATCAAAAAGACAGCAAGCCATAGAATAAAGGAGGAAGAAAGAAAATAGTAAAAACCCAGCATGTTAATATCTGCATTTCTTCTAATTTCATAGGAGACAAAGAACAAAACCAGCTCTAGTCTACAGGCAAGACATTATGTGAACAGATAATGCATTGCACTGGTTTCAAAACTAGAGAGAGCATTAAAGACAAAGATCTCCATCTCTTCTGTTGATTAAAAAAAAAAAAAAAAAAAGGAGGTGGCTTGGTCTAAAAGGGAGGAGCTATTTTATAGCAAATTCTTAAAATCAACATATGAAGATCCAGCAAGAAAAAATGTAAGGCCAGGAAAAGTTAGCTAGAAATAAAATTAATTTTTAATGTGCAGTGGAAACAGCTACTGTAATGTCTGCTAACTATCAAAATTCAAAATCTTTAGTAAAAAATAAAGTGACCATGCAATGTTTTTATACTAAGAAATTACAGAAAGTTTTGTTGCTTTGAATTTAAACTCAGACTTGTTTTGGATTCAGCTTTGAATGTCACTCTAACTCAATTCTGCTATAAGCATTAATTCTTTAGTGTATCTCCAAGGATTTCTGGAGGTAAAAATATTTATACATCTCTAATATTTTAGTTCTTGATTTAAATCAAAATCTTATATGGTTAGTTCCCATGCATATTAAACAAAAAGAAGACTAGAATGCAATATGCAATATTCATTCAGAGTGTAATTGAATCAAAGGTTTTAACCATACAGATGAATTTAACCACTATAGGATTATGGATAAAGCATATTTAGCAGAAGCAATAAAATGGCAATTTAGCATATTGAAGGGCAACTAGCAATTTGACATAAATAAAATAGAGACAAAAGCAGACCCCAGCAGAAGCAGAAAGTGGAAATTGTTAAATAAACTCTCTAGTTAAAAAAGACTATCCTTATGCAATGACACTATACATTGCCAGCTTAGCGCTCAGTAGAAGGTGTCACAGTGTAAACACCTGGTTTAAAAACAACATTGTATAATTTGGAAAACAATTGGATTAGTGTTTACTGATGTTACAGAAAAGTGATGGAGGGTGGTGAGAGTGGATACGATTCATAACAGGGGTAAGCATTCACCATACTTCAGTGGAGGTAGTTGCCATGGGAATATTAGCTTAGATCCTGAGTGTTTTCTGAGTATGTTTGGTTACTTCTTGCAGGGATTTCTGTTTAGGACACAGGGGACTAAGATCACTTACTCTGCATGAATCTCTCTTTTTTTTTCTTCAGTGAATTTCTAATAAATGTATGAATAAAATATATAAGTAATAAATACATAGTAATAAATACAACAAAAATGAGTGAAGAATTCTGTGTCCAATTTCTGAATCCATTCTTGGCATCCAAGCAAACTGAACCATTGTCCAACACCCACTATTCTTTACAGTTCACATTAGATATTTCTATGTACTATATTTTGTAGATGTTGGCATCTGAAAGCCAAAACACAGAAATGTTTTTGGCTAGAAAATAAGGACATGCCTCTGAATGCTGTGGGCTTGGAGAGCTTGTTGGCAGGAGGATGGTGAACTGCTCCCCCTGGTACACACCTGGGCATGGCTGGTGCACACTGCATGCTGCCCTTGCTTTGTCATGAGCTGTAAGTTATTGCACTGTAGGTATCAAGTGGAAAGTTGACTAAAAAAAATAAAGCATTATACTTTTCACTGTGCTAATAGGAAGCATTGTTCTGTGGTACTTGCTAAAGGATTTTGTGCCACTAAATTCAGTCTAAAACTAGCTTGGGGATAATCTGATAAAGTCAAATTCACTCAATTTATAAACATTTGCATGTTATTTATTCATATCGTTTACATGTGTTTGCCCTGATAACATGAGCCTATGAGAAACAGCTGTCAGCAGCCACCAGATTCTGCTTGTTCACTGCTTTTTGCTGGAAGCCAAAAACAACTGCCCAGGCCCCATGAATACATGCAGTTCATTTATCCCAATTAGAAACTAATTTCAGGCAAGTGCCACTAACCAAGAACAATGTGAGACAGAACAAGAGAAATGATCTACAGCACTGTAGTAAAAGAAGAAACAAATAACAAATGAATATTTAGAGATCCTGTGGCCTGGAAAGCGTCTTCTTTTTGCCAAGCTGTAGATAATGCGTCTTTCAGCTACTGAGGCTTCTATTATCTGTGCAGGCACATCAGGCTCAAATTTTGTCAGGGTATTTGTTTCTGAGTTTGCAGAACTGATAAGAATCTTACATGAAAATGTTTCCCTCTCTAACTGCAGTCATCAATACTGCAGGAACAGCCCTCTTCACAACCTGATGGTGTGCTTATCATCTGCACTTGGCCAGCAAGTCAGAATGTTAAAAAACAAACAAACAAACAAACAACAACAACAAAAAAACTAGAAATTTCAGAACTTATTCAAGGTTTCATTCCAATTTGGACTGAGGTTTCATGAAGACTCTTCGTCACTTAATGGCTGCTGCTTACCTCTAAGCTAAGCCTGCTCCAGAGTTCCACCAAATGTGATTTCTGTTTAATATGGATCACAGTTTGTATACATGGGTGTCTTAACTTGTATTATGCATTGAAAGGGCCAAGATCTTGAAGCAACTTACGCATACATGCACAGTGAATGACCAAGCACTAATTCGATAGCTACCATCACCTTTATCAATGTGCAAATTTCAGTGTCAGGTCAGCAAGGATTCCACATGGTTTTCCCTTGGCTTCATTTTTATTTGTTTACAATTCTGCATGAAATGTTAGCAGCAGAAGTTTAGAACTATGGTACATCATGTGTAAAAATATCAAAAGTCTTCATTTAACATAATTTTTAAAATACATAGAAACAGACATTAATTGGTTTTAACTGAATTGCCTAATCTTTTCAAGGACACGTGTGTTATAATGAAATTATTTGTTACTTAATGTTTCATTGGAACACACACTACTTTAGCAGAGAAGTTATTCATGGCATGAATTAGTTGAACAATACTTTTATTAGTGTTAAAATATGGAACAAAATGATATTGAAAGTATAATCAGAACCCTGATTTGTGTAATATTTGCCTTAGTCTCTAAATTGATTTTTTTTTTTTTTTTTGTAAGCCATTTCGCTATAGCATAAACAGGAGGTTCTAATCTAGAAAAGTTGTATAAACATAATCAATGTGAGTACAGCTCTCATTTATCTTTAAAATAACAGAAATGATGATATGCCATACTATGACACCATAAACTAACTATATATCCAAAAAATATTAAACAAATTAAAAACATATATTTTTCAGAGTACAAACAATTGTTTTGGAATTCTGTTTTGCAGAACATTTTTTATTCTTCTGATTTGAAATGCAAAAAAAAAAAAATCAAAATCTCAAAAAAAGCATTAATTTTTTATTTTATTTTTTTAATCTTGATTATGTCCAGTGCTAAAGTGCACAAGTTCTATTAGAAATATCTTAGGGAAAGCATACAAAATGTGAATAAATTTCTGTCAGCTTTTCCATGCAAAGATTTGAGAAAAATAAAATTATAGCAGGAGAGGTAGCTACCACTAGACTATCAACAAAGGGAGATTAAACTGCAGTCATGAGACATTAAGTAAGTGTCCTACTTCACACTCACAGTTTGACTTTTCAATGCCACAGACTAAGTAGATGTTACAGATCATTGCACATGCTTTGTAAATGCTACCTGTGATGCCTAACAATTAGCTTTGAGGTTTAAATTTGCAAGAAGAGATAATTATGTACAATAAAATTTAGGAATCCTTGTTTGAAAATTATAGTATGAGTTACTAGTCACAAGTTTTACCCATATTCTTTGCCTCCATTCTTTCTTTGCTTCCTTTCTACCTTACTGTCTTGTTCCCATCTTCTCCAATCTTCTGTTCCTCCCTGCTTATTTTTTTCCTTTTTTTCCCCCTTTTTCTAAACTTTTTAAAAAATTTATTTTATTTCTTATGGCAGGAGGCCTCACAGGCTGTTAGGGTAAGACAACTGGAAAGCAAAGTTAAACACTTCTGTCACTCTAAGTATGCAACTGTACATCAGTTTAATACAACATTTAAGAAATTAACTTGGTTATTTTATAATATACTTCATATTTTGGAAATGAGTGCCTCACACACTCAGCAGGGCCACAATTGGATTGGTCCCTTTTGTACAAATGATTTATGTGATGTCTCTTTTGGGTTATATAAATCTTCACATAAAATGAATGGTGTATATTTTCAAAACAATTATGTAACTCACTACTGGCACAGAAATTGCAGATGGCCTATGTTAAACATTTTTTTTTCTTTATTTTTCTTTTTCTTTTTTTTTTCTCTAATGCATGAGGTTTATGTCAAAAATCTTCTTCAGCTGTGTCAGAGTTATACTCAGACAAAACTTTTGAATTTTAGAGTGCCTTCTTATTATGAATGATAGATTGTTTACATGTTTAGAGTTTTTATATTAAGGTGAGAATAAGAATATTTTATTATTTACTTGGCTGCTGTAAAAGAGTTGGAAGAAGAGAGAGGCAGAAATGGATGTTGCAAGCTGCAGAACTACACCACCATGTTAGTCCCAGGGACAGGAATAAGCATTACATTTTATTAAAAGCATTTCCTTATCATCCCTCCAGTGTATTCTGGCCATCAAAGCCCTCTTCAGTAACTTAAGCCTTTTTGTTTTTTAATGCCATTGCTATTAAAAATAACAAAATATACTTTGATTTTCCTTGCCTAGATTTTGGAGGGGGAGATTCCTGTTCTATAAAATTGCACTTCATGAATTACCTTGTTTACACATCAAGATCACTCTGGAAAACCATTTGCTTTACTTAAAGAATGTGTAACATATGCAGTGCTGATTGTTGAGATACCATTGTTTTCTAAGTTCAATTTCAGATGCATTGTTACAAGAATGAGCACCATACTGCAAGTCTCTGCTTTTGTCACCATAAGTTTATGAACATTTTGCAATGAGATTTCTGTTAACCCTAAGGCTGTCAAACAGCATTTAAGATGGAACAGCACCTGATCACCATTGATCATTTACCTACTTATAAAGAAGAAAAGAGAATATGCTAAGGAATGAAAACCAACTAAAATAATTAACAAATGATTCATTCCCACACAGAAAAAAATAAATGTCAACCAATCAGTTCTTTACAGCTGTGCATGTTTTAAATGTAATTTTTTTCAACAGCTATCCCCATCAGAACATGTTCTACAGATGTAAATCAGTGCCAGTGAATTAAATTTTGCTCAGGGCATTGTGTACAATTACAATATAGCCATTAATGCAAAGAAAATAAACATGGAAAAATGTTTTACATGACATTGGATCTGACTTATTAACTGATTCAGTATAAATGGATGTCAAAAAAATAACGACAGCCCCAGGACCTATCCAAAATAGCATTGTTTGAGAAAATATTTCACTAGCGGCTTAAAATATGTTATTCTTTCATTCTGTTGTCTGTACTTCCAAATGAGGGAACTATAGCTTCAGTTAAAAAAAGCAAAACAAAGAAAAAAGAGACATACCACATCGAGTAAAATATTGCATGAAAGACAATTTCTATATCAGAAGGTCAGAGTAAAGACAATGATTAACAGAAGAGAATGTATGAGCAAGGAAAAGCAAGACTTCTCTGAAAAAGCAGTTGCTAAAGACAAGAAGCATGAAAAGCCCATTGCCATGGTGCCGGATGTGTTGTTGTTTCTTTCTGACCTCACCTTGTCCAGTCAAGATGACTAAAAGCCTTACTTTGTTATTTACTAGCTTTTAAGCATATGGCTTTTGACAGTCTTCATAATTCTTTAATAAGTTTCTTTTGTAGTGGAACTCACTCCTTAGAAACTCAGTTAAGGAATTGAATTGAATGTTTCATCTAGAGCAGATTCATTTTAATTCATTTAAATATGTAAAGACATTCTGTTTTGTTTTGTGGGTTTTTTTAAATACCCGTGGGCTTGTAGGCAGAGATGTATATAGCCTTATCTCCAAGCGAAAAGTCAGGTTTCAGTTCTCTGCAAACTTTTCCTTGTTCAAATTAGGGCATCTCAATGCAAGAGCTTGTTAAAGTTTCATGTTATAAGGGATGGGTCTGCCTTGGCAGATTAATTTACCAGCAGGAAAATCTACTTCTGTTTTTCTCAATGCCAAGTTTTAAAGCCTGCTTACATTGTGGGTGGTGTGATTTGAGAGGAAGCTGGGTAGCCACAGGCATGGGATCAGAGCTTCGTCCTTATGTACATGAGCGGCTGTGTGGGTGTGAGAGAAAAGCAGAAGCAAGGGATCTATCCTTACTCCTTGCACCCAAGCAACTCTCCTCTACATCCCAGAGTGCAGCATGTGTTTGGGACTGAACACACTATGCCAGTGTGTTTCCCTGTCATTCTGATGGGACTGGAAAACTCGATAACCTTGGGGCTGGAAAACCTCATGAACATTCTCCTGGCTTTGAAACAAGAGGAGAGAGGAAGGAGGTAAGACCCGCATAACCCACAGGAGGGTTTTACAAAGCCCAGAGCAAATTCCACCACACAGCACTGTGACTGCATGAAGGGGGCAGTGGGGCTCCCACACCACCAGACCAGCACTTGCAGGATAACAGCTGCACAAGGGTCCAGAAGCCAAATGGTTTCCCAAAAGGCCAATGTTGCGGCCGACCCCACACAGTGAATCAGACCTTTTCCTGTGCACACCTATTTGGAAAGAGCTGTCAAATTAAAATGAGCACTTTTGTATATGTTGATGCTGATGGTTAGTGTAATAAAGGGACAACAGCTTTTATGGCACAGGCTTTGTGGAACCACAGAGTGAGAGTCTGTTAGCAGATCCCCAGTCAGTTTTCACACAGGTGTAACGATAAAAGGAGACAATTTAATGTACAAACATTTGCAGGCCTGGCGGGTCATTGATACAGCCAAGTGAATCCCACGGACACTGAGAGGACTCAGAGCACCTTTACAAACAAAACAGACTTTTGTTTGGGCCCGGACTTTGCAAATTTAACTAAGACAGCGTGGACTTGCTCCAGGCTTATGCTCAAGCAACATTAAACATACCTGCAGGTCTTGCAGACATAACCAGCCTAAATTTGAAACAAACTTACCACCATTACCCACCAGTGCCTGCTCCTGGAGGTGCCCCTGCAATGCTGCTGCTGCAGGCATTGTGCCAGCTGCCCTCAGCCTGGCCAGTCCAAAGGCATCGGGCACACTTCCAGACGTGCTGCAGCTCAGAACTAATCAGAGATACTCCTTCTAACCTAACGCCTTACTTTACCTTGCTTTAAGATTACTGGAGACAAAAACTAAGTGCATTGTAGACCGACTGCTTTTACAGTTCAGTGATTCCTGCTTGGGGCTTCTGACCATTACCAAATTTGAAATCAGGAACTTGCTTATTGAGTACTCCACATGTGACACTGAGGAAGAGAACAGAGACCCTTCTTAGCTAGTAAGAAAGAAGGCCACACAAGCTAGGGCATCTGGGAGCCTGTTTGCTGTAAGATTCTATTTACTGCTTTGGTGAGAGAGAAAGTCAGAGTCAGAATATAGTCTTTACTGTTCCGCTTAGGCCACAATTTTCTGCTGTTTGCCAAAACAGGACCAAATAGGAATATCTGTGAGTAAAACCTGTCTTCTGTTTGCCGTCACACAGCCTGTAACTGCATAACAGTGTTGCTTTTGCACTCAGTTCTCTCTAATTGGTTTTCTCAAGAAGCAGTCTCTTTCCAAAAATATTGATATAGGAGTGGCAGGAGGACAGTGGAGAATCTGTTCAGAGCGCCCTTCTCCACAGCCTGCCCTGGGAGCTATTCTGCTGCTCACAAGTTGATATTTTTCTCACCTTTTACATCTTCCCCCACTCGGGCTAACAAGCCCCTGCACCTGCTGCTGCAGGATATTGCCATCCATGGCTTTCCAACACTTCATATTCTGATGAATATTTGGCTTCTTGTCATTTCAGAGAAAGGCCCCAACTGTTCCTGAATTTTCTCTCCAAGTCCAGAACAGAACAGAAGAACCCCTTATTTACCTTAATGGGCTCTGAAGAGTAACGCTGCCATCATTCTGAGGTGCCTGGTCTCCTCATGCTGATTTCTGCCTTTGGTTTCATGACTTCTGGCTGGTGAAAGAGGATTTTTGCCCAGGTTGCTCAGATCTGTAAGCATGATGTTCTTGGCTAACTGTGATACCTGTGTATTAGAAGATGCCATAGAAAAACAAACTGTCCTGTGGCTTATACAGATATAATTTACAAACTCTTTCAAGCATCCTACAGTGAGAGAGTAAAATGAACATACTTTAAAGCAACAAAGCGACCTGTAGCAATAAGCTTAGAAATTCTTCTGAAATTAAAAACAAAACAAAACACTCTACCTCTTTCAAAAACAGTCCATGTAATACACAATAAATGTTTGTTCATTGTCTTTTGTATTATAAAAACAAGGAGTTCTGTTTGAGGAACGGGAGTTGTGAAAACTCCTTTGCTAGACACTATGAAAATTCTTTTGCTTAATGTAACAAAAAAGAGAACCCCCTCCCCTTCTCTCCTTCTGCATCTCAGTTGCCTCTTTTGTTCAAAGACACTGCTGCAAAGTTCATGTAACCATCTCCTGATAAGTTGCTAAACTAGTGTATCAACATCCTGCATTCCTGTCTCACGCTGGGCCAACATGACCAAATAAAAAAAAAAGAAGTTGAACCACAACGCGGAGGAAGACTACGGCCTTCATCTTCACGACCACCAGAGGGACAGAGACGACCCCCTAGCAACAGTGCGCGCAGTCGCAGAATATACCAGGATGTGCTGCGTAATCCCGGAATTACCAAGATATAAAAAGGGACCCTGGCGGGGGTGAGGTGCGCGCCGTTGGAGGAGCCGAGACTCCCCGGCCGCCCAGCGCTGTTTTGCTTGCTGTTGCTTACTCAATAAATTCCTTTCTATTATTAATGCAATGCTCTCTGAAAATTAATTAAGGGGGCAACTTATAACAAATTTGGTGCCGTGACTCGGATGAAGGCAATCTGATTGAAAGACCTTCGGAGGGGGCGCCCCGCTGATTTCAGCGGCCTTCGCTAGGACTGCTTTCATTCAAATCCTTCACCGACGAACCCTAAATTCGGCAGCAAGCAAATAAAGCCGGCAACCCCTAGTAATCTTTGTGCACGAAGACCGAACGAAGACTCAGGAGTGAGTAAGTATAGGCCGGTGATCCGTTCGGTTGGGGTTGGGTATCCTGGAGCGTGTCGCTGTGAGACGTCCAATTGCGGACGAAGCGAGTGCGGACCCCTCAGTAGTGCGGTTCCCACATCCCGCGAGGGACTGGGCCACGAAAAGGGGGAAGCGATTTGTGTGTGTGTGTGAAGGCGCTCCAGAAGATGGGACAGAAGAAGAGTAAGCCTTCTGGTCCCATGGGCGGGGTAACGTCTGATGTTAGGTTACCCCGGGATTAATGATTAAAAATTGGGAGGATTCCCCTTTTAGGCGGGGAAGGAATAAAGTAAAAATGATACATTATTGTGTTGAAGTTTGGGGTGGTAAACAGATTTGAGGAGACCACCTTTACTGGCCTGTATTTGGGTCCTTTGAAGATTGGGTTTGCCAGGCCCTAAATATTTATGTAAACTCAAAAGAACTTTTTAGTTTGGAAGAAAGTGAATATGCACATTTGTGGATCAGCTCGGAAACTTGAGCCAATTTATATCCTCTAAAAGAAAAAGGAGGGGATGGGAGGCACAAGAAAAACCGAGAATTAGAGATCCCAGCCCCACTGCCTCCCTATATTCCACCATCCCCACCTGCAGCCCCTCCGACTCCCGGGCTTCTTAATCTGCAACCCCAGGGGGATGCCAATAACAACTCTGATTCTAGCACTCAGGGATTAGTGACTAGGAATATGTGGCAGTCCCCATTAACTCCGGGGACGTCTGAGATTTTAAGAAAGAGACAGGAGGAGGGTAAGTGATCTTTAATGGCAACTGGCATAATGTTTGCAGCTGCTGAGGAATAATTCTAACTGGAATAATAACTGTACATTGTATATTGTATATATAAAAGCCCGGGCATTTTTGTTAAAGTGTTCTTTTATACATATGTTAATATGTTAATATGTAAATATAAGAACTGCCATTGAGGTGTATGTCTAAGGGAACAAAATTTGCCCAGGTATATTATCGGCTCATCAGGTTTAAATGTCCCCAGTGTAATTGTCTACAGGCAGTTAATTTACAGTGGTCTGTTTTTACTTGTGTATCTGTATATTGTGGATTTTGGAGGGATTGGGATTGACTAGTAAAGATCTTCTAGGAAAACGGTGGAATATTAACCACTGTAGATTACAATAGGAAAAGTTCAAAGCAAAGAAACCCCGAGGAAAAGCCTCCTAGGATGTATACTAACACATTGGAGGGATATAGTGGGGTGAGAGGGTACAGTGAGTAAAAGAGCCCTTATCAAATATTGTAATCAGTGGTGGCCACTTTATAAAGTAGAGGATGGAGCGGAGTGGCCCCTAAATGGAACTACTAATTATAACACCATACTACAGTCAATGTTGTTTTTGTGGAAAGAAGGAAAACAGGATGAAATGTTGTATATTGATGTTGTTTCAGCATCTTGGAGGGAAAAGGTACGGAATTAAGTTGGCCCCTGACTGAGCCTTTGATGTCGGCATTAGAAAAGTAAAGGCTAGAGAAAGATAAAGGAAGTGTTAAAAGGTTTGTGGAAAGTGTTAAAGGTATTCGAAGTTGAATGAGCAGGGAAAGGTGATGTAGGTATTATCTAAGTAACAGTCTAGAAGTTTTGGTATATTTGCATATTTGCTGTGGTGTTTGTTCAGTTTCCCAAGCATCAGGGAGGGGGGAACAGCCTGCTCCACCAGGGGCCTCTCCAGCGGCCGCAGGGGGGCTTCGGCTCCAGCGCCTGGAGCGCCTCCTCCCCCTCCTTCTGCACTGACTTTGGTGTCTGCGGGGGGGTTTCTTGCTCTCCCAACTGCTGTTGAGCAGCAGGTTTTTGTTTGTTTGTTTGTTTGTTTGTTTTCGTGGATGTGCTCTCACAGAGGCACGGACTATGTTGCTATGGCTTGGCTCTGGGCAGCAGTGGGCCTCTTTAGGGCCAGATGAAATTGTCCCTTATCTACCACAGGGAGGTTTCTGTTTTTGTTTTGCTTTGTTTTTCACGGGGGCTGCCACTGCAGTTTCGCACCCCCACACCCCTCACACCCCCCGAACCTTGCCATCAAACCCAATACACTGGGGCAGCTAAGTCATTACTGACTTGTAAAGTATCAGGGATTAAATTAACTAATGAAACCCTAAATGTGATGGGGGTAGAAGGGACTGGGATAACAGTGCCACTTTTGGGGGATACCAAGCTGAGACTAGGGGATAAAATGATCGCGGGGCAATTATTATATGTATCCAAGGCAGAGACTAACTTGTTGGGAAGGGATTTGATGATTAAATTGGGCATTCAAATAGTAAATTGTTAGACTGGAATAACAGTGTTATTAATGGAGTGCTCTCTGGCCCTGAGAGCAAATATACATGTATATTCACCTCTGACTGGAAAGACCCTGAAATGGGGGCGGAAGCAACAATATAGGTGGACAATTTTACCTCAGGGATTTACAGGGCCACCTATCTGGGTAAATTCTAAAAAAGATTTTGGAGTAATTACAACCTCCCAAGGAGGTATTAATGTTATAAATATGTGGATCATTTTAAGGAAAATCGATACTCCCTGATGGGAGAGAAATGCTGAATAAAGTGATAATGAGGCAAATAACTGTTTTACATCAGAAGAATCATTGGGAGGTGAAAGCAATGTGTGATGTTGTTCTAAGAAAGCATGTCTGTGTAGGAATATATACTTTAGGGAAGCACACATGCAGAGGATGTACTATATGTCAAAGGGTAAATAAAATGGTCTTCTGTAACCTATCTAGAGGGGGACGGGAGCCAGGGCTTTGACCTTTCCAAAGTATACAGGTAGACTTTACTGAGTTACTTGTTTGTCCTAATTGACCACGTGACTGAATGGGTGTAAAGCTTTACTGCAAGGATTAAAGCAGGCCTTAGAGATTGAGTGGGATTTTCACAGCCCCTGGCACCCCTCCTCTTCTGGAAAGGTAGAGCGAATGAATGGTGAAATTAAGAAACAACTAACAAAACTTGTGCTGGAAACTAAGGCTTCTTGGGTAAAATGCTTACCTCTTGCACTGTTAAACATATGGACACAGCCCAGAACTGATATAGGAATTTCTCCTTTTGAAATGCTATATGGTATGCCCTATGACTTGGAATTGCCACTTGATCACTCTCAATTCTAATTAAGACTTGGAAAGAGACTTTTTTAACACCACTATGGGGAAGGCCCCTATGTTGTTTTGCTTACCACAGAAACGGCTATTCGAACTGCGGAGAAAGGATGGACACATGCCAGCTGTGTGAAAGGACCAGTCCGGGAAGGTAAACGGGAGGCAGCTCCAGGCCCTGACGACTTGAAGCTGACACTAAGGCGGACTCGATAAGTATTGTGTATTATCTGTGTATCGTGGGAAGGGGAGGAGGCCCTGTTTCGGAGGCTCCCTATTAGGTTCCCCTGAAGAACACTGCTGCTGCCAAGAAGAACCGATACCTTGTAGTTCGCTGCAACCGAACTGACAAGCGAGGCAGAGAAGTGAAAACGGTGGGGGACTGAGGGGTCGACAATTTAGATGGGCTCCGACCACCTCCTACGATACATGGGAGTCAGTATCATCGTTTTGGTCAGCTATGGGTCTGCGCATCCCCACCAGCCTTTTAAATGGAGCTTAATCAGATGGGAGGATCAATTCATCATCCAGCAAACAACGACAGCGGGTGCTCCCAGTTTCCGCATCACATTATGTGACCTGGCGTCAGTGCAGCCATGCTTTAACCTATCAGGATTTTATTTCTGCCCAAGTTCTAACCCAGGAAAGGGGTACTGTAATTATCCAAACACATATTATTGTGCATACTGGGGGGTGTGAAACCATTGCTACGGACTGGACACTCGGGGCTGGTCGGAATAAATTCTTACAAGTGGGATATGGGCCGCAAGGTTGTAACTGACAAGTGGATCCCCGTTACAGGTGGCAAGGGCATGGTATAGGGTATACAGGAACCTTCCACGGAAATAAAGAAATTTGCAAGGTTCTATATATAAATATAACAAACTTGGACGATACTAGCTGGGTACTAGGAAAATGTCAGATTTTACGAACACGGAACAGATAGGGGAGGACTCATACTAATAAAAAGGAGGATGCTGATAGGCCCCAGGCAGTAGGAACAAATGAGGTATTGTCAGAAAATGTCCAGGGAATCCAGCCTGTGGAAAATACTACAGTGCCAACCCTCGGCAGCCCTACAAGCTCAGGTAAAGCTGAGAATGATAACATAGTTGAGAATAACATATGGGGGGGTCATGAATGCCAGCTACCAATTATTAAACAAAACAAGCCCAAATGTAACAAAACACTGTTGATTATGCTTTAGTATAAGGCCTTCATATTATGATGCTATTGGGGATCCTGGGGAGCCCACCCGCACAAACGAGAACAGCCCTCTACATTGCAGTTGGGGAAAAGGCATAAGGGTAACACTAACACAAGTCACTGGAGGTGGTAGGTGTGTGGGCACGGTTCCTAGTGGGAAGTGTCACCTATGTAATACCATGGAGAATGGAAAACAATCAACCGAGTGGCTAATCCCAGCCAACAACGCTAGGTGGGTTTGTTCGTGAGTGGGCGTAACTCTTTGTCTATCACTAAAACTCTTTAATGCGTCTCGTGATTTTTGTATACAGGTGATAATTATACCAAGGATTCTATACCACCCTGAGGATTGTATGTATACCCAGCACACAGTGGCAAGTTATCATCTGGAAAGACGGGAACCATTCACGGCTCTAACTTTGGCCACCCTAATAATCCTGGAAGGAGCTGGAGTGGGGACCAGGGTAGCCTCATTGGTTAAACAAAATCAAGAATTTACTTACCTGACCCAAACTGAACAATCCATCTCGGCCCTGGAAAATCTATCAGGTCACTTCAGAGGTAGTGTTACAAAATCGTAGGGGATTAGATTTGGTATTTTTCAACAGGACGGGCTGTTTGCAGCCCTGAAAGAGGAATGCTGTGTATGCTGATCACACTGGAGTGGTAAGAGATACAATGGCAAGACCCAGGGAAGGGTTGGAAAAAAGGAAACGGGAGAATGAAGCCCAACAGAGCTGGTACGAATCTTGGTTTAATTATTCACCTTGGCTTACTACTTTATTATCAACAACAGCAGGACCTTTGTTGTTATTAATAATAGCACTAACTTTTGGACCATGTATTTTTAATAAATTGATTGCGATTGTAAAGGGATGTTTAGAAGCGGCACATCTAATGCTCATACATGCCAAATACGAGCCAATAAGTACCAACAAAGGAATCAAGGAAACATTAGTTCTTAGTAGCCAGGCATTGCAGAGATTCAATGAACAAAATGAGTAACTAAAAGAAAAAGGAGGGATTGTAATACACAATAAATGTTTGTTCATTGTCTTTTGTATTATAAAAACAAGGAGTTCTGTTTGAGGAACGGGAGTTGTGAAAACTCCTTTGCTAGACACTATGAAAATTCTTTTGCTTAATGTAACAAAAAAGAGAACCCCCTCCCCTTCTCTCCTTCTGCATCTCAGTTGCCTCTTTTGTTCAAAGACACTGCTGCAAAGTTCATGTAACCATCTCCTGATAAGTTGCTAAACTAGTGTATCAACATCCTGCATTCCTGTCTCACGCTGGGCCAACATGACCAAATAAAAAAAAAAGAAGTTGAACCACAACGCGGAGGAAGACTACGGCCTTCATCTTCACGACCACCAGAGGGACAGAGACGACCCCCTAGCAACAGTGCGCGCAGTCGCAGAATATACCAGGATGTGCTGCGTAATCCCGGAATTACCAAGATATAAAAAGGGACCCTGGCGGGGGTGAGGTGCGCGCCGTTGGAGGAGCCGAGACTCCCCGGCCGCCCAGCGCTGTTTTGCTTGCTGTTGCTTACTCAATAAATTCCTTTCTATTATTAATGCAATGCTCTCTGAAAATTAATTAAGGGGGCAACTTATAACAGTCCACAACTTAATTACAGTAAGATTTTTTTTTCTCGTGAACTTGCAGGTTGCTGTACTAATACTACACAGCATTCCTTTAAGGCTTAAGCACATACATTTTGAAAGCTGATAACATTTTTTTCCCATTAGAAGAGCTTAAATCCTTCTACAATATGTTCAGGGATAAAGTTGCACAAATTTGGTTTCCAAGCCAAGTAAAGTCAGAAGTCTTAGCACCACAAAGCATAATGAGTGAACTTTTGCCTCACTAAGGCCTGGAAGATAAGAAGAGATGAAGACTTTAAAATAAAGGCAAATATTTGCTTGAACATGTAAATGTAATTGTTCAGACTGTAAATTAAATTCAATTAAGTTCAGAGAGTGGTATCTTAAGCCTTTAGCTAATTACACTTGTGAGCTTCAACTCATTAAACTTAGTACTTTTAAGAAAAGGGAATCTGGCAGTTAACTGCCCATTATATGGACTGGTTATCTCGTTTCCATTAAAACACCACTAAAACTTTGAGACCTATCTGCAAGATACTCCATGGGAGAAGGAAGGAAGAGAAGTGGGAAGCAAGAGTCTTTTTTCCAACAATGGCAAAAGAATGTGAGTCACAGAAAGAAATATGTATTTACTGGGTACACAAACCTATAGCTACACATCCAAGGATATCCATGTTCAATATTGGGGTGGCTACTGGCAAACAGTTACTTGCAATGCTGTCCACCTTGACAGACACCCAGGGACTGACTGTTGTCTCTCTGGTTAGCAGTGCATCCCCTGTCAAAAGAGAAAGCTCTTAAAAAAAAAATAAAAAAAACCTCAGCAATATAAGGTCAAATAAATATTCTGTTTTGTGATAACAGCTAGGCTGGCCAGAACTTGAAGGTTTGATACGGGTATCTTTTGACCTGAAAACATGAAGGAAACTATGCAAGGGAACAGGAAAAGAAGAGGGGGAGCGGGGGTCAAACTGAAACTCAGATACAGGGGATGAAAGTGCATGAGACATATAACTGAGGCAAATGGAGTCAAAACAACATGAGTATGGAATGGGGGAGTCAGGAAGAGAGTCTGAATTGAGAGCCCTTAGGTTCCCTGATCTGTAAAACAGCATAAAATGAAATGAAACTAATGCTGTATCGACTCCTTGACATGAAGGAGCAGGAAGGAGGCATTGCAGGGAAGTGAAGAAATAAAAATCAACAGGAGGTTGACATGTCAGGAGAGAGACAGGGAAGACTGCAGCCTCAGGAGACTAAGCCAAGAACATGGCTTACAGAAGCTACAAAATGTGCAACCAAGTGTTTTTATAGAGGGACTAGCTAGTGTTGGCACAAGACAGCAAGTGTTAGCACTGGGAGACAAGAAGTGCTCAGTGTGTGACAGTGATGAAGTCCCACGCAGCCCTGCGAAAGTATGTCTGCGCTGCATAAAACTGAGGAGCTCACTCTGAGCTTCTTAGCCAAGCCTCAGAAGCAGTCTATGCACATTAGTACTGCTCAGATTAATTTAAGTGGGTTAATACCCCTAATTTGTTGCAGGTATCAGTAATCCGCACTTTGCAGGGTTAAGCAGACTCAGTGTATCTTTGTAAGAAAGAGTCACTCCAGAGACAGCTGAACAATGGGTCACTGCCTTCCAAACCCATTCAAACCCTCATTTTACCAGTCCATGTCCTCGGTCAGTGATTATGAACAGCAGAGCAATAGGCACTGAGCAGAGACTGCCAACAAGACTATGCTGTTGAATAACTGCCCCCTCTTAATTGCTGCCAAAGCTAACAACCATGGCTATGTTAATTCCAGGTGGTCTCCCTTTAAGAAAGTGCTCTTTCGCTTTCCTTTTTTTTTTTTTTTAAACAAAAACAAAAACATCTTGTTGTATAATAGAAAAAATCACCCAAACACATACCAAGTATTTGCAGCGGACAAAAGGTGCTGTTCACACGACTTTTCTGTTTTGTGTTTTCATACTGCTCTAAACTTTCTGCTGGGTTTGAACTCCTGCCAGCATTTTAGCATAGCAACTTGCTTTCTTCATGACATTCAGCAAGTGGTTTTGCCTCCTGAAAGGCTTGGGCTGCAACCCAGGGAGAATTTTACATTATGAAAGAATGGAAAGTCGGTTACAGCAGGAGCAGCAAAAACTACACACCTCCTTTCCCCCAACCGCAGACTAACCCAGCACGCCATCTGCATGGTCTGGGTACGTGATATTATGATTGTGATCATGTGGGACCCAGCGCTTCCAGCTAGGAGGAGAACATACCTTGTTCTGTGGAGCAGAGGCTATTTGTGGGGCTCCTGTGGGCTTGCTGCTACATGCACAATTTTAATATGCTTGTGTTTATGTGACTGACTCTGCACACGTTGTAGAATAGCAGCATACAGGTAGGAGCCTGTTGGTTCCTGAGACATCCCTGAAAAAGCAGGGAGCTAGGCAGGGATGTCTTCTCCAGAAATCCTGCCTGATCTGCAATCTTTCCAAATCATCATCATATGATGGGGAGGCAACGTTTTCCCAGGGGAAGAGGGAGACTCAGGGCAGACCATGGCATAGATAAATTATCCTAGCAAACTGCACAGGGCCCACAGAGCACAGGTTGAGTTTTTCTGATTAGCACCAATGCAGCAATCTCACTCAACTGAAAGATTCCCATTGGCTTTAGTGAACATTGGATCAGGCCATAAAATTACAGATAGGTAGAAAAGTAAATAGGAGACCTCTGTGTGTTGCTGGTACAGCTGTGACTGTGAATACAACTGGGACAAAAACAACTTCATTGTACCCTGAGACTCCACCACTCCTGTCCAGTGACTGGATTTTATTTATTCCCTTCCTCAGTGGAGCTGCTTTACACCACCAGGAAAATCTGGCCCATGCACTCTGCTCTGGAATATTTAAGCCTAGGTGCTTTTAGCATTGGGCACAGATTACATCAGGTGGCAGGTGCAAAGTAACTGTAGTTAGTTATACCAGCATGCAGACTGCGAAAAGCATCCTCATAACATAAATAGGCTGGACAAACTTGAAAACACTGTTACTGAGCCAGAAAGACACACTCCTCCTCCCACAGCTGGTCTCCTGTCTGCTAGACTCAATGTGATATTGCTTGCAAGGAGGAACAAGGCTCGTTCTCTGCATATTGTACATGCAGCTTTTGCTGCTGCGTGGCTTTAGGTAGATTATTATTCTGCACCTTGCTTTAATCATCAGCTAGTGACAAGTTAGTGATGGCTTTAGTACTGGCGCTTGTTGGAGATGACATGTTAATTCATGGGGATTTTAAAAATTTAAATATATATTAAATTAAAGTCATTTTTACTAGGCAGAAGGTGTTATAAACTAGTAAAATAAGTAATAATAAATTCAACAATAATAACAAATATTGGCTTAAGAAAATACGAAAACAATGCCGTACAACAACAACAACAATGAAGAGAGGCAAAGGGACATGATATCCTTGTGGATTATTCTGGATGAAAAGTCATCACCCCTGGAAAACCTGTCCTGAAAGCCTCAGATCTTGCACATGTGATCCCATTAGCCCAGAGAAAACCCTGAAATCAGGGTAAGTTTGCCACAGCAATGGCAAACTTACCTTAGAGGAATCAAGTCTACATTTGTAATGAGACAAGACACCTGTAATTCAGTGCACTGACTCCTTCTTTCTCATGCTTTCAAGTACAGAGCCAGGTCACTGGCACAGAGTGACTTTTTTTTTTTAGGTATATGCCTTCAGTCTTACCTTTCCAATCAGGCATTCACAGCTGAGGGCAGGCAGCTGAAAGACTGAAGTCTCAGTCCTGAAGGACTACCCTGGGTAAAGCAAGATATAGTCAAGGCTTCCACTTCTTTTGGTTCATCTGTTCCCATATAATTTCCCAGATTTTCTTGCCCACACTTCTCTGTCTACATAAAAATCTAATAATAACAAGGTTTAAATAAATAAAATAAAACAGACATCCATCTTAATTGTTTGTTCCTTCCTTTATGTTCCCTGTGTAGAGCAAAATTGCAGGCTTCGTCCGACATCTATGGTGATAAATCTTAAGAAGGGCAGGACCTTCCATTATGAATGGAAAGATGGCTTTAATTTAAAAAATAAAATTAAAAAAAAAAATCAATACATTATTTTAAATCATTAGAATTTCGTGCCAGCTGCAAAATCAATCGCTTTCTTATTAAAGTGCTTACATTCACTATAAAATACTCAATGACATCGAGTCTCCATTATGAAAGAGCTGGACTATGCTCTTAGGAAGCCAGCAACTTGCATTGTAATCATGGATTTTGCATAATAGATGAGAGTCTGTGTTTTAAATCATGGATTTCTTTTTGGAGGAGTAGCTGACGTGCAACATGGTCCACTCACAAGAGGAGTGGGAGTGTGGGCAGTTGTATGCAAGGCAAATTGTATCTAGGACGTGTAATTTAGAATTTCCCAGTCCATAACAGAAAGTCATTTAAAGCTGTTTGGGAAAATCTGTCATAACAATAATAATAAAGATAAAAATAAACAAACAAACAAACAAATAAAAGATTCTGCAGACGGATAGGAACAGCCTGACCCAATTTACTCCAATCAGACATGCATAGTGATTATTAAAAAATAAAAATAAAAAAAAAGGTAGGGAGTGAAATAAAATGTCAGGAATTTGGTTTGCACCAGTTTTGTTTTGCTGTTATCTCTACTGCAAGTGACTGCTCTATTTAGTTCTGAATAATTGCTCTGCAAGTTGGATTAAATTTTCTCCTCTCTCTTGGTTTAATGTTGCAGCAGAGACAGTGTATATTATACAATGGCATAACACATGCATTTTAGAAAAAACCTTGACAACATGAAATTCCCATAGGTGCTATGCTCACAAAGCATTAGCGTAATGATGTTAGGGAGAAATCTTTGCTCTTATAGAAACTGTTTATATCTGTCAGGGTCTTATATGCAGACTGTTGCAAACACTATGGAAATAAAAAAAAAACACACTAAGACACAATAAAATTCTGTTAGTGATTGAGCAAAAGCAGAGTTTGAAAATGAGAGATGAAATTCCTTCCACTGAAATAGATGTATTTTAAATTATGGTAAAGCACAAGTAGAGGAAGCATCAGAAAATACAGATGGAAATCATAGACCAGTGCAATATTAGTGTGGGACACTTTAAGGCCTAATTCAAAGCCTTCTGAAGCCAGTATTATGTCTAACAGGTCTAATAGTAATAATAATTGTAATAATGACTGTTCTTCATAATTAAGGATGATTACGAGGCACTTAGGGTAATGCAGCTATTTACTTTCACCACCCATGTATTTGTTTGTGTGAGAATAGATTTAACTGTGATGAACATCTACGGTTGTGCGTGTTTTGTTTTGATGACTGGAAAGTGCTAATTGATTCTCCTTGAGCTTTCTTCCTTGAGGCTTTCTTGGCCTCCATTTTATTACACATTTTGCCTCATAGGCTGTTGTATCTTCAAAAATCAGATAGTTTTTCCAAATACTTTTTTCCCACTTATTGATAAAGATCTTGAAGGCTTTAAGGGATGATTTCAGCATGCCCTTCAAACTGGATTTTAGCTGTTTGTTTGCCACAAGCAATAAGGTCCCCTCCAAGGATCAAGCAAACATCTGTGCTGTTTTACATTTCATCTCCATGCTGATGAGACCTTATGAAGAGACCTACAGCCTAAGTGGCTGCTCTGAGAGCGAAGCCCTGGGTCTCTTTTGTGACCATGCCTGGATCCCAGCATAGGCAGAATCATGCTGTTTTCAAATACAGCATCTATGCAAACCATAGGACCAATTGAGAAAGGTGAGCATTACAACGGCCTGATACACGCCAGTCTTTCTGACTGGGGACACCCTGCTCAGAAGTCACAAGTTAAACATGAGAGCAGATCTAGAGGACAGAAAGGACTGTAGCCTGCCAAGAGAAAACAAATATCTAATGAGTAATTGGGGAAAGGAGGGAACATCCTTCTACAGTCAGTGATCCGAGGGCTACATCTCCATTAATTCCCCACCAGATTTCCAACAGGAAAATCAGGTTTACAAAGAAGAAAGACAAAGGTTTGCTCTGCCTCTAAGCTTAATGGAAAATTTTGATCCCATGTTTTGCTTACTGAGGACTTCCCCCTATGTCCAGGTAGGACTCAAGGCTCTAAGGGAGCAGGTTGCCTTGTTTTCACCTCTCCCACAGATCAGCCAGTTCCACTTCTTTCCTTGAGTTGCTGCTCACAGAATGGGAGACATATATGGATTTGAGTGACTGTCAAATAATTGTTTGCTTTCTAGTTAAGTCTTCTTTTTAATTAACTCAGGCTTGAAGAATAAAATTAAATCTGCTTTAGTATTTAAGGAAAGTAAACTTTTTCTAAAATGTGAATAAATTGAAGAAAAATAAGGTATAGAAACAAATTAATAAAAATAAAAATATTTTCCCTGAGCCAAGACGTTGCTTCTTTGCTTTGAGGAGCGTGTGGCTTTTGCTGCTGAGGAGGAAAACCCTGAGAAACGGTACCTAGGAGCACAGGAGCCCTGATACAGGCATAGGTACTGTGATGTGATGAGCCTCAGTTCTAATTCCTTTCGTGCTTAGCAGGTGCCTGTAACATCTGTTACAAAACAAGCCCTGATAAAGTAGCCTTATGTCTTAATCCACGGTATATTATATTCATAAACAATTTCCATCCTTCCCTCTACTTCTCCCTGTTGAAACATAATAATGTACTACTAAAAATAGGATTTCTGCTTTCCAATTGAGAACATAAATAGTGAGAAAATAAATAGTCTCTTTTGTTACCAAAGCCTCACAGGAATGCAAACAGAGAAGAAGGAGCAAACATAAAACCTATTTCTAAGGTGTTCTGGAGTAGTGGATCAGCCTCTGATGTTCAGATATACATTAGTAAATCCAGACTTTGATCTACAAAAACACTTATGTACTTGCATAACTTCAAGCATATGAGTAGCCTTTTCACTTGAGATTAGGATGTGGTCAGGTGCTTTTCTGGACTGTGGCTTTTAAAAGGAGTGTAAGGATTAGTTATATATTTTGTATTGTGGGAAAGAGTACAAGGAAGGAAGGAAGGAAGGAAGGAAGGAAGGAAGGAAGGAAGGAAGCAAGCTTGGCTTATGTTAGAAAACAACAAACCCAAACTGAGCATCACAGGAGGAGATGAATGTCCAGTGCTTCTGCTTGAGACCAAAGAGAAATATACAACACTTGCAGAAATGATTCCACAACCTTTGGCCTTATATCAAAATAATTGCACTGAAAAATTGAGGAAATTTATACTTTTTAGAGAAAAAAAGAGGATGCCACCTGAGAACTTGTAGCTTCAGGACTCTGTAGGATCAGTTTTACTCACATATCTTTGGTTTTCCATTCTCATTCAGTCTCCCTGTTGGAAATCCTAACCCTTTTAGCCCTCCGATGATACAATTACATAAGATGCAGCTCTGTGTTTTGGACAAAACATGCTGAGCTCATTTAAAGAGAAGGTCTGAGCTCATTATTTACTTTTTTTTTTTTTATTTTATTTTTTTTAATTGAACAGGTTAGGGATGCTCAGCTCATATGCTCAGCTTATAGATTATGCATAACTGACATAAGTACACCGAGCACTCAATTGGCACACTGGAAGCAGAGATGGCTATGCACAAACTGCCCATGGGTAAGGATATAGGAGTTTCATGTTATACGGTTAATTAGGCAGGGCCAGGGGACATTTCCAGGCACTGGAGCTTGATTATTTATACTATGAAATTGTTAGGATGATGGCTGGCATGTTGTTGGCAAAGACACAAACACCGTCAGCTAACACACCGCCAAGTAATTCCCAAGAACAGCATGGGGAAGGAGCCCTCCTCCATAGGCAGTTTGCATTCAGCCACCATGTTCTGGAGGGCACGTTAATTCAATAGTTCGGACGCAGACTGTTCGGCATCAGCTTGCCTCAGTGCCAGCAAATGTTCCTGGGCATGCTTAATTTACTAATGCAGATGTAGCCATAGGTCCTATTCATGGGCACAGTGCTGATTCAGTTGACTTACCAGTCTATTATAATCTAGATAGAGCTTGATTCATTGTAAGCAAAATAAAAACTTTGAAATGCAGTAGAGGTGAAACCAATGGGAGCCTGGGAAAAAGTGCAGATGCAACAGGATCTGATTTGAGCATAAACTGTAATAAAAATACTGTGACTACAGAGGTAAGGTCACCTAAGGAAATAAAATGAGAAAGTGTTGAGCTGGCACAAGAAAACAATTAATGTTGGTGAGCCTTAGCATTAATGAAGTCTGATTTGTAACGATTTATGTTTCTCGGTTGATTGACTTCGGTATTTAAGGAGCTTTTGACTAAAGCTTACTTCTGTTTGAGATACATTTTCATATGGTCTCTCTTCTGCTTGGTTTTTCTGAAGTCTGACCACACGTGTATGTATAATGCACCTTTCCTTCAGTCAAGTGACTTAGAAGGTCTTTTCTATATGTGGAAACTTGATTTATTGAAGCCTTTAGGAACTTGGTTGTCTTTCGGACTTCTACCTCTCTGCCAGAATCAGTCAACAGGTTCAAAATTTAGACGAGTACAAGCCTGAGAGCTGACTGCAGAAGCCTTGTTTCCATAGGATACGGGGCTGCAGATCTGTGGTGCATTAGGATACCGCTCATGCACTCAGCATGGAAACAAAGAGACAGCAAGAAAACTCAAGTGGGGAGTATGTCAGAACCAATACACAACAATTTAGCTAACAACATTCATTAATACATGTTGTTTTTTTTTAAGTTAAGACAATTAACTAATTTCAAATCACTATTTCCTCATTTTCTATTTCATTAATCCGTAGAAGAAGCACCCACGCTGTTCAAAATATACCTCTGAATATACTGCTGAGTTCTTGAAAAGATTTATTTTCAGCAACACCAGAAAAATAAAAAGATCTGGAGGAATAATAAAAAATGGATTAAAGTGAACAGAAATAATTTATCAACTGCAGACGTACAGGAATGGAAAAGGCTGACTACAAAAGATTCCACAAAAAAAAAAAAAAAAAATTAAGTACAGCTACTTTACGCTAACAATACATTTGTGTATATTTGTCAGTGTTTCAGACAAGTTGCTTACCTGCCTGTTGGTACAACAAGGTATTACACGACATAAGGAATATCAGACAGACTGCTGCATTGGAAACATGCATAATATTTTTCAGGTCAGACATCTAACAGGGCTGAATTCCTCTCATTTAAATTGGCATGAATCAGGAATAGCTTAGTCTAATTTCAGTATTTCAAAACCTGAGGTAGTAGGAAAAAAATCAACATGTTACATGGTTAGGGGTAACTTACAAGCTTGGCTGGTGCTTCTGTGCAAGAAATGAATAGGTGAACAACGGGCTTTAAATGTGTTCCTTAGGAAAGATGTACATCTGCCTTACCCAAACCCTTCTAATATAACTCTATATGTGCTTTCTAAAATCAGTTTCCTATTTCTATATATTAATTTCTAATTCCCCTACTTAATTTTTCCCAACATTAGGTTTCCCAACATTAGGTTTCTTTGTACTGAAATAAGAATGATATGCCTGTCAGAGTACTGTTGTCCCTTATTGTTTTACATTAGAGAAGTAAATTGCTTATTGGAGGCTACTCAAGAAGTTATTGGAAGAACTTAAAGTCAAACTCAGGCTTTATGCTTAGTCTGTTAGAACCTGCTGACTTTAATAGCATTTTCTCCCAGTGAAGAAGTTAACCTCCTGGCTTCTGACAGTAGAGGCAGGGACCAATCTCAGGCTGTCCCCTGTGTAGACACAGATCACTTAACCTCTGCAGTCTCAGTTTCTTACAGTTTAAGGCTGAATTATAATAAAATTAACATGGATATTTGTGTTTATTTGGCCTTTTGATGAGATGAAGCACAATTTAGTGTCTCAAGAACCCTCAGATGAAGGTAGGAGTTATACAACCCCTTTGCTCCTCCAGACCGAGGCCCAGGTTACTGTAACACTCCCAGGCTTATACTCAGGCTGGTCAGACTCCTGCAGGCTGCTGCACTACACCACCTGGGAGGCCTGAGGCAGCAATGTATTGGCCCTGTGTGTGTGATGTCATAGCACTTCTCAGACTGTGGAATATATCCCATGTGGTGGGACAGATCAAGTCAAGCTGCAGTTTCTCTGCAATGTGACCTTGCCACTAGGGACTATGAGTATACTGAATACGAATATTAAATCTCCTCCAACAGCAGTGTCCCCCACCTCAGAAAGGCACTTTTCCTTCTACACACAGTGCTGACACTTCCCTAATGCATCAATGAACCAGATTAACTCACTGAACAGGCAGAAAACTATTCACTCTTTTCTACTGGGTTAGTTTCCCAGAGGTTGAGTTGTCAGTTTATTTAAGGTAAGATACGAATTAGAACAAGCAAAAGGGGAGTAAGGGGATCCAGGTAGCCTGGAGGAGAATAGCAGGACTGACCCTTGGATGGCAGGGAAGACTTGCTCGTGCCGCTCTCCTCATGATGAGACTCAGACTGGTGTCACCTGGAAAGCAGAGAGATGGAAATGGTGAAAGCAGCAGGAAGACAGAGAGAAGGAGGGAAGTCTCATCAAGACTAAAATAAGAAGGATGAACTGGAAAGAAGGCAGAAGCCAAGGGGAAACAGATTGAGAGTTGCAGGAGTTCAGTGCCAGCAGATGTTCCAAATCGGATGGGCTGAGGGAGAATCATAGAATCATAGAATCATAGAATATCCTGAGTTGGAAGGGACCCTTAAGGATCATCAAGTCCAACTCTCGACACCGCACAGGTCTACCCAAAAGTTCAGACCATGTGCCTAAGTTCACAGTCCAATCTCTTCTTAAATTCAGACAGGCTCGGTGCAGTGACCACTTCCCTGGGGAGCCTGTTCCAGTGTGGAGCTCCATAGGGAAACAAGGGCTGCAAGGGAAATGCATGGGAGAACGGCAGGAACCCCGAGGGAATTGCTGCCAGGTTAGAAAAGGGAGGAGGCTGTGCTGACAGGCTCTTCTTAAGCTGCTTTTCTCCTGTTCAGTTAGTCTGATTTGTTTATTTCACCTCCAAAGTTTTCAAGCCATTCTGTCATGAAATATAAAACAGAGAAAAGGAATAAGCTTGCAACAGAACTGCATGTTTGACCCTCAGCTCAGGATATATGCAGGTAACAGCAGTTGCAATTGTGCATCTATCACTTTACAGTCGTTTCATTATAGGTATCCAGTATATCATAGGGAAAATACCAAGGATTTCCTAACCCTGGAAAAACACTAGCTGAAGAACCAGACCAGTCAGACCCTTCAGTAATCTCTGAGTATGTAAAGCCCTATGAATGGAAGCTGTGCAGCAGCCTTCAGCCACTCCACACAACAGTAAGACCAGAGGAAAGGAACTTAATTTGCTTCCAAAACATCAAGGCTGGTGCAATGCATATTTAGGGAAAGGAAATGTACTTCCCTGTCTTTGCTTCACTGTCAAATCTGCAGATTGTGCAAGGCACACACTCGCTGATTGCCCTCACCCTCACACTGGAGAGGCTGGAGACTTCCTCTACATGGAGGTTTTTCTTTCATCGAACTCCATCTGGTTTTATGTGATAATTTTAATTTCCTATGCACAAACCAGGCAGATATGAGTAAAGAAAGCTATAGAAACCAAAGATTACGGAAGAAAAAAACAGGTAGCAAAAACATGTTTCTTCTTGTCTTCAAATACAAATTTAGAATCAATATTCTAAACTAAAATTCATCAATTATCTTGAAGTATTTACTTCAATAAATTTATTAATTATCTTGAAGTATGTCTTCTATGAGACATACATTATATACCTCAAGGATAGCTCATAGTTATAAAAATATTGTAGAGATTTCAGCTTTAAATTCTCTCTAAATTAAGAGAGACAGGGAAATATATACTCTTTCTCTCTTCTTGGCTCATCTTTATTCTTGAGTCTTAAACTGGAACAAATTTTCCCATTCTTGACACCTGGCACAACTTGGATTGTACTATTATTTCATGTTAAGAAAGGGCTCTAGGCACAGAACTTCCCATGTTAGTTGTATTAACTGTATTTTACAGGCTGAGAAAGATGAGACAAGAGAGATAATTTAAAATGACATGACAACTTGTAAAA
Source organism: Aythya fuligula (assembly GCF_009819795.1). NCBI lineage: Eukaryota > Metazoa > Chordata > Aves > Anseriformes > Anatidae > Aythya > Aythya fuligula. The sequence goes on along the minus strand of NC_045560.1, from coordinate 15,165,469 downwards.
AAATAATGTAAATTTTATTTGAAAATAAAATATAATTATTTTTTCCGTTAGTGAGATAGCAAGCCCATCCTAGTAAAACAGGTAGTGTGGAATTTATTTCCTCCTTGTGGCAGCAGACACCTGTGTTACAGACAACACTGAATTATGTTCAAATTCTGCCTGAAGAACAGAAACACTGAGAAAGACCTGGGATCAAAGCAAGTTAGATTATTCAGACCCCCCCCAGATATACATGTTCTTAAAACATGGCTGAAGTTGACATTTCTCTTGAGGTCTTTTCATTTAGAGGGCAGGTATAAGCCAGGCAGATACTAATTTTCACAACACTACAGGGAAATCATGATCAACTACATCTTCGATGAGTAGTTTCTCTAACGAATTAGCCACAAACATATTTTCATTCCTCAGCAGTCCATATCTCTTGTGCCCATGATATGAATCTCAGATTCCATCACTTTCATGATTTCAAATGAGTGTTCACATGGCTATTCACATTCTAGAAGTGGAGTCAATAACAAGTAAGCCAACTTTACTGCATCCCAATTGAAAATCAAATTCTGCTGAATTCTGGGAGTCTCAAGACAAGGCATCTTTTTTGTGATTTTCATTCTGGAACAGAAGTAAAAATAAGGATGCTGTTCCATCAAAGTAAAAACAAAATGTTTGAGAATGACATTGTTCTTGTGGATAAGACAATCAAGAGGTCTGTCTTTGTCACAGATTCCTTAAATGCCCTTGAAAAATGCCACAAGTATGTGTGAGCCTTCATCTTCCATTGCTAAAGAAAGAATGACATTACTTATTTCTGCCTTTCTTTACTTTTCTGGCCTACTTTGAATATAAATCATGAAGAAGTAGGAACTGTCTTATGAAATCAAACACATCAAATACAATACTTTCCCTCTGGCAGTGACTAAAAGTGGATCTTCAGAAGACCGTGCAAGATACTCTGGGGAAAGGAACAGTAGCATAATCCACCTTTATGAAAGATTCGCTCTAATCCCTAGAAATTAGAGATTGACCTAAACCATGAAGCATGAAGTTTTCTGTCTGGACAAATTTATTTTAGCTATTACAAGCTGTTATCATTATTCATATCCATACCAAATCCCCTTCTAAATGTTGCTAAATAATGTGGAAATGCATTCTGTTGAATGATTCTTAATGTCTTTTTGAATTATATCTATGCTATGGGGTATAATTTGGCTGGAGCTTTCAGTTATTCCCATAAAGATAAATGGTAGTAGAGAAACAAATAGGTGGAAAATAGGTGGAGGACGGGGGACAGATGTGTGCTTCATACAGCTTTAAACTTCCTTTCCTTTGTATGTTGGCAAGTATTTCACAAAAGAAAATGAAAATGTTGAGTTATGCATTTTGCACTGGAGTTCTTTGCTAAACTATATCAAACAAACGAGTCTGCTCTTTTGTATCCTCTTTCTAATTTGAGATGACTCCAAGGCAGCTTTGCTTTCAGAAAAACAGGAAGTTTGGGGATTCCTTCCTCCAGATTTAATGTTTTTCAGTTTATAAAGCAATCTGGATGAAGCAAATGACACCAATATCTCTCTATGTGCTTTTCCTCTGCATTCATTTGGCTTGGGAGGGTCAGTGCCAGGACCCCTAACTAATTTCCGTGAACGTGGAACTGTGACTTGGGTATATGTCTGGGGACAAACCCCAGGTGAGAAGAGTGAGACTTTTCAAACCTTTACTTTCCTTCAGGCAGTGTTAAGCAGATTGAAGCCTCATTTTCTTTCAAGAATTGAGCCTCTTCAAACAGCTGCTTGAGTGTGTCACATCTGCTCTTTTTTTTCTGTTTTTCATCCTGCCCCCCAGAAGAAGCCAGGCACAGGTTTACCTGCTGGGGAAGGCAGGCGGCATCGGGGTGCTGGGGGCCTGTGGGAGGAGGAGGATGCTCTCCCCCCGCCACATGCCATGTGCCATGATAAAGAAAAGCAATTTCAATCCACAGCATCAGGCTTACGAAATAAATAGCTCTGCTCCACCCTAGATAATTCACAGGGTTTAAAATTGAATCCTTTTAAAAGGAAACGCTCACATCGAAGAAAAGGGCAGCAAAGTTAGGCTGCTGGACTGAGCGAATTGCCAGCGTTGCTTACTAGTACCACAGGGCAGAGATAAACTTTAAATGGATTCAGCAATCAAAATAAGGGCCATGCAAAAGCTCCACTGACAGAGGGACAGTTTCTTGCATCCTTTTATTGAGCATTCATGCAGGTCCCAATTTATTCCTCATTACACCATCTGCAAGAGAATGAACTGGAGGAGCAGCAGCAGCCTAGCTGTGCCTCTCATGCCCTCAGAATTGCCGATGGGGTCCAGCTCTGGAGCTCTGCATCACTGAGGTGGTGCAGACATGGATGCCACCCTAAAAACAGATCTGCTGGGGCTCCTTGCTACGTGACATGAGCAGGGAAGGATGGAGAGGGACAGGAATTGCCCCAAGAATGGAAGCTGTTTGTTTTATAAGGTGGTACTGGGTTAATCTGCTTCATGAACTAAGGTGAAGCACTTAAACATTTGTACATGTGTATAGAGGGGAGGAAAGATGAGATATTCTAGAATCACGGAATTGGCTGAGGTGTGAAGATGCCTCTGTAGATCAAGAGCAGGTTGCTCAGTCGGGTCCTTACATAGCCTGCTGTCACAGCAATATGCGCTAGAGTATCTGAGGGGGCTTTGAGCTGGCTAGTGCTGCAGCATGATGAGTAAATATTCTGGCTGTTAACCCTCCAGGAGCTGGCTCGTCCATGCCTACATGGGCCTCTGTGACTGCTGTGTAGAAACACCCAGGTGCCATGTAGTGCCATTAACTCCATCAAGAACCTGGCAAGACTGCAGAAAAAGTGGAGCCAGGAATGAAAAACTTTTCCAGAATTGTGTAGATATCTCAAAAATAGCTTTTTTTTTCTTTTTTCTTTTTTTTTTTTTTGGCTTGGTGGCTTGGCATACTACAAAACAAGAGCAATTCTTATGGCTTGTCCAAAATTTTTCACATTAATTAGAAAAATGTATTTTTAGTTTGTTTCTATAAATGTTCTGTTATAATTCACAATCCAAACATTTAAAAGGAAAAGCAGCATCAAAAATAAGCTATTTAAATATTTCACGTTTCTTAAAATGTGGTTTTAATGAAGCTGACATAATTCCACAACAGGTGAAGATATGAATGCTTCTGTTATAAAGTTCTTAACAAACTGTAATCCTGTTTTAGTCCTGAGTGGGAAAAATCTCTCTCAAAGGACAGGGTTGTATTTCCATTAAAATCTTAAAATCCAATCTTATGTTCTTTGGTCGGGTTATATTCACCCATATTTCATTTGGATTCCTTCCTGAATGAAAGCCTCAAGATCTAAGCTTGGATTTTTGAAAACAGTTAATGAGAACAGAAGTACAGGTGGGTGCAGCAGCTCTCTCTCCCATGAGAAAAAGAAGTGAAATAGTTTAGGGAATATCTTTCCCATGTGAATTAAAGGAAGATATATGTAAAACTGCTTTCAGTATGCAAACTCATCAATTCAAAAGGAAATTGTTAAGGATCTGAGCAGCCTTCACACATACTGATTTCAATAAAAATTGAAAACACTCAGGGAAAACACCATCATGCCCTGAAATACACTGTTTTAAAGCTTCATCTTATATTCTAAGCACAGCCCAGGACATTTTATATGGGATGCAGACTTGTGACTATGTCTGCTGGTAACATTGTACTGCCAGGGGCTGGCTAGTTGAGTTAAACCTCATCATGAAAAGAGACTCTGGGATAGCTCCAGTAGTTGGTCACCTTTCAGGGGAAAACGCTGCAAAGCCTTCACCCAGGTAGCTTTCCAACCTTTCTCGCAGCTATTCATAGAGTAGCCCATTCAGAGTGGTAGAATTCAGCAATATTTGTCTAATGACTGTGTAAAGGGTAAGAGAAACCATATCTTTTAATTTACTTTCTTGCAAGCTCTCTGCACACAGTCTACATGCAACACAAGAGGTTAAAGATCCTTAGAGAAAATATCTTTGTCATCTAGCTACTTTGCTGAGAGATAAGGTTACTAAGACAAACAGGACAATACCAACCACACAACATTAAGGATGTGATTCTCAATGGCCTTAGCAAATTTAAGCAGCCTTTTCAACAGTCTGACACCATAAATGAAGTGTTTGAGATGGTATCTCCAGTATTATAAAGAGCAACCTTGACACATTCTTTGATTAGGGAAGCTGACATTTCTGTTAAAGTTCAGCAAGTCACAGAATCCTCTTAACATATGGCCAAAGATTACAATGTTCTCTTCTGAAAAAGGTAAGTGTGATTGCAGATCTCATAACTTTCTAAGTCAGGAACAAAACTTATTGCGTCTGCTTCACTTTTTCATTCTCAGCAAAACAAACAAAGATGAGGAGACAGATAAAATACCAAAGAAGAATAATGATAATAATAAATCCCCCACATGCTTTGAAGATGTAGCGAAGACAAGAAAGCAATGTAAATTTTGCTATTATACAAATATTATGGTACTGAAATTGCTGAGATAGAAGTTGAAGGATATTTTGTATGATATTATCACTATTCTGGTTTGATGACAAACAAACCTTAAACCTAGAGATGGGACTCAAGCCATAGCCAATTTTGCCCAAAGCTCAGGTTACATCTGTTACATCTTGAGGTTTGGAGGTCCAGAGAAATACCTGCAAATTTAGAACATATGGAGTGGAAACCAGGTTAGAAAAGCAGATATAATAGAGTATCCTGAAAGGTTGCAGTGTTGCTGGGTTGTGAGTGAATCAGTATACTGACAGATTAATCTTCAGAGGGCTGGATCAAACCAGAAAGTAGAAGGTAGTGAACACTTTTACGTAAACACCTAAAAAGGTTTAGGTTTTATTCAAGGTCCAGCTATAGGATCTGGTCAGTTTTTATTTATTCAAAGCAATTTACCCTGTGCTCTTGTTTTGTTCTTCATCTAACACCATAAAGAAAGATTACTGTAGAAAATAAAAAAAGCTTGGAAGTGTACCATAAACAGTATATATTTACAAAGGGATTGCAAATAGTGTAGCTTGAAGAGGAGAATGCTCCATTTATGGTATCCACTAGCAGTTTATGCAAGCTCTAAGTATAACTGCACATCCTAAAGCACAAGAATAAGGACCAATCTTCAGAATTGTTTAAAAGGTTTACAGCTGCTTTCATTGAAATAAATGTACTGGAAACAACAGAATCAGGAAACGGTGCGAAGGCTATAAAGTTTGCATAAAGAAACCATTATGAAGGTGTGCCAATAGAACAATTGTTTGATGTTGCGTTACAAATGTATTTTTTTTCCCCCCTAAGATTCCGTTTATCCAATGGCTTAAATGCAGGAATTATTTTCTGAGATGCAAAGTGGAAACTTTCAAAGAATTGCTAAAAACCTAATCAAGACTAGATGTCAGCCTAAGAAGTGTCTGGCTTTTTTTTATCGGGATTTAATTTTGCTCTTTGCCATCTCAGCTCTACCACCAGAAGTGCTTCCCACAACATTTTAATTTCATGTACCAGATGGAATCTGGAAATACAGAACCACAGAAAAACTAGAACAAAGAACCCTGAAATTAAAGATTTCTAATGATTTCAGGTTAAGAAAAAAAGGTCTGGTCTTTCCGTTGGTGATGGCTAAGCCACAGTGTCTGTCAGGATGTACCATTTGGAGGAGATCTGCCCTGATAGTCCAGTAATGGAGCCCAGAGTGCCATTGTGCAAATACTTCACCAATATTTGTTCTTTTCTAGAACTGTGTCTCATCCTAAACCCTTGGGATATTTCAGCAGTATTTCTCAAGGGGGAGCTGGAAATACTAACCAGAAAGTCATCCTGCATTTTTGCCTCTGTTCTCTCAATTTCCCACTGTTGCTCTCAGTGTCAGTCTTCCCCTTGGAGAAGAAGCTGAGGCTGGATTCTGGACAGGGAAGTAAGGGGAGCTAGAAAGGAGAAGAGCTTCTTCTTTCCCTTGTGCACTCACCCACAGTCCATCCATTAACAAGAAGATAAAGTTTCGGTATTCAAGGGAGACAAAAGCTGCCTGTAGCTTTCCCAGAGTAACAGCTAACTGTCTGCAAATATGTGAAAGGGAATGATAACATCTTTTGATCATCACACCACAAAGCATAAAATACCTTGTACTCGCTGCAATTTATTACCTTTGGATTTTTTTTTTAGGAAACAAATGTTATTACTAGTGAAAGATCCTAGACTGTCAGCCCTTAAGGAAAGTCCTCAGCCACTGAACACAAGGTCTGTGGTTTGCCCCCTCAGCTCCCCTAACAGCCCCTCTGATCAGTTGTCCCAGTGGCCTGTCTGATGCAACTGATTACAGGGAGGGGGAGAGGGAATTAGCACTTAGCCTCTGTATGGGCTCTGACTATGCTTCTTGTGAGGGTTATGATTTGTTGCTTTGGTGACTAAAGAACGTCATCCAAAACCCATGGGCTTCCCTTTCTAAAGTTCCTCACAGAACATGACACCTCTGAAGGGGTTTATAAAAAATCATTAATTGTCCCTAAAGGGGATAATACAATACTTAAATTTATTTCCTATAAATGTTAGGTGCCATACTGATTTTGGCTTTTCGCATTATTTTTATAAGTTCAGCTGCTGAACTAACTTTCCAAGACAAGTCCAGAGCCATGGGTGGGAGGGCTCTGGGGGGCAGCAGCTGAAGGCCAGAATCCCAGCTCAGCTCACTAGGATCTCTGGGGAATGCTGGGGAGAAAATGAGACTATTGACCAGTCCTAATTCTTCAGTATTTGGGGTGGGCTCTTTGAATGAGGTAATGATGCAGCCGTAGAGGACTGCAGGAGCGCAAAGAGAATGTAAATGCAGGATGTGTTTGTGGGAGGGGTCACTGCATGAAACATTCAGCTTCCTTTAATCAGCGTTTGGCTTCAATTCCAAACTGCGTTTTGCCTCCATAGTAACCTCTTGTGGGTGATTCCTAAGCATATTTCATAGGAGATGCAATGCAGTTAACCATGTGTTCTGATGGCTTTCATTTTAGCCTCTTTCTTCTACCTAAGATCTGCAGGAAATTCTTGGCAAAGGCTATCCAACCAGTGTACTGTGACCAGGACAAATGTCTTTCTTGAGTACTCTATTGCAAGTGGACTCTACTCCTAAAGCTGGAGATATCATGGAAATCTTTCCTTCAACTTCTCAGGGCTTTGGACTAAGTCCATAATGCTTCCAGTCCTCAGATGCTATTTCAGACTAACGCATCCAGGAAGTTTAACTTCCTCCATTAACTTTGTACACTCAGAGGAATGCAAGCAAGAAAATGGAATGGAAATGGAAATGTTATTTCTGAGAACCAGACAAAGTTTCTGGGAGTGTATCCTCTGCTTACAGAAGCATGTTCAGTATCTGATGACTCCAGCACTGAGTTTTATAGAGACTTAGGCTGAAGGGGCCTTTCAAGGGCAAGGTAAAGAAACAAGGCCAAAAACACAGGCCAAATACTGAAGTCTTATTTAGAGAAAACTCCCCCCTGCTCTCAATGGGAGTTTCCCTTAAGAAAGGGCAGCAAGGTTTGGCTCATAAACCCTGCACATAGATTTAGCAAAAAAATATGTCTGTTCAGATGGAAGAATAGTTTGTTCTCTTATGAGTCCGTATACATACGGACTTTGTTAATTACTGGAGCTTCCATAGTGTTTATCTGTTCACCAGCATATTTATTTCCCCTAACATCTAATGCACCTTTGACCTTTAATATAGTACCAACATTAAGCAAGCAAACCAATAAAATGACATGGTTACTGAAACTTATGAGTTTCTCTTGTATTGTCGAACTATCCTTTTTGCAGTCTCACTCATTTCCTGTCAGGGGAGTTTGGCATTCAGTCTCCAGTACATAAACAAGCCCAGGAGCTGGCCCAAGCCAGACATTTTGCACAGCTAACTGCGGAAGATGCTTTACAATGAAGTAAATAATTCTCCCCACAGGACCTGATCTCTTTTTGGGTGTCCTATGTTCCAATGGCTGGCTTTTTAAACATCCCTCTCCACCCTTTTGGAAAAACAGCCAAACAAAAGCAATAAGAAAGCTTGCTATTTTTGTGCTGCATTTCAAGTGAAATTTCCCATTGACTCTAAAACAGTTTCCTGATACACATGTGGTTGTTCCTGATGCAAATGAGATGCACTGGAACAGTACCTCTTTTGCAGGTGTTGAAAGGAGTTTACAATTGCAGCTCCATGGGGGGTCATGTGCATCAGCTCAGGCAGTGGGGTAAGCCCTGTGTAGAGCACTGTCATCTCCAAATTAATATTGGCCATTACCAGAGCATTGCATCTATATCATTTGGGGAGCTGAGGTAGGTCTTACAGAGACAACTTGTAAACCTCTGCTTTGCATCACTGCATTTTTGGCCTGCTGACATGCTTATACCAATGTCTGAGCCTGAGTCAAAAAAAACCAACACATTCTTTTACTCCAATAGCTTTTTTTTTCTTGAGCCTTTGCCACAGAATAATCCTTTTCTCCTCATAAACATTGAGCTTTAATTGCCTTTTGGGGACTCTTATCCATTTACTTGTTTTTCTTTATGTAAAATAATTCTACATTAAACTTCTTTGTTGCACCTTGGGCCGACAGTTTTAAAATATTCCCGTTTGCCTTGTTTTCTTGGTTGTTCTTTAAGTGATATTAGTTCACTGCTGGTACTGCATTAGTGATCAATCAAAGCTTTGCCAAGAGCATGCAAAATAAATAAATAAATAAATCCTCCAGTATATTTTGATGTGCCTTTGAAAGGAGGAAAATTCCTTTCACATGGCCTCTTGTCCCTAGAAATCTACAAGTTTCTTTGTCTTGGCAAGTGGCCAAACAGCACCGTGATGTACCATTTTTCTTGGCTAGTGTTTTTAGGTCTTTTGAAACCAGACCAAGTGTTCACATGGTATTTCTTCATTTAACAGCTGCAAGACAGTGACCGCAGCTGCATGTGCCGTGAAACCCAGCTTCCATCTATAGTAAGGGTTGCTGTGTTTTTGTTTTTTTGAGATAGCTGACTAAACAAATTCAAACTCAGGGCTGATATAAGCAGCTCTGTGGCTTCCTATGAAGCCTTTTTACTGTACCTATAAACCTTGGTGCTTTAAAAAGCAGAGCTGGAGAGAGGCCTTTGCAGGGTAAATGTGTATACGCATGCTAATTTTCTACATGCATAGGATTGCATTAGCATCTCCCTAGGTGAATGCCATGCAAGTGGACTGAATCTGAACATCTGTAGCCCACCTGGCAGCAATCTTTGCAAGCCCACACTGCTTGGTTCCTCCCCTAAACCCAATCCAAGTCCCTTGAGGTTACAGACTTGGCAGCCTGTTTAAATTGACCCTCTTTAGAGTGGTCCCTTACATCATTTCATTTCATAAGCTGTTAACTAAACTATTTGTGAGGTTGGCCCAAGTTGCTTGCTGACAAATTACAATGATGGTTGTAAAAAAAAAATAAAAAAAGAGAGAGAGAGGGAGAGAGAGAAAGAAAGATAAAGAAAAAAAAGAAAGGAGAAGGAGAAGGAGAAGGAGAAGGAGAAGGAGAAGGAGAAGGAGAAGGAGAAGGAGAAGGAGAAGGAGAAGGAGAAGGAGAAGGAGAAGGAGAAGGAGAAGGGGAAGGGGAAGGGGAAGGGGAAGGGGAAGGGGAAGGGGAAGGGGAAGGGGAAGGGGAAGGGGAAGGGGAAGGGGAAGGGAAAGAAAAAGAAAAAGAAAAAGAAAAAGAAAAAGAAAAATAAAAAGAAAAAGAAAAAGAAAAAGAAAAAGAAAAAGAAAAAGAAAAAGAAAAAGAAAAAGAAAAGGAGAAAACCCCTCAAAAAATAGTTCATATGCAAAGTGAAGTCAGCCAGGAAATATTTATGCTGGGTCCTGAATGATCAGATGTTCTGGAAGGGGAAAGGAGGAACAAATGTTTCCCTGTCTGCTTGTTAGGGGTTTTTGTGGTGTTCCAGTGAAGAGTGATGAGGTTTTTGTGGGGTTAAGATATCTGAAACTAAACTTGGCAGGATGGAAATATTCTGCCAATGCTTAAAAAGAGACCATGCATCTGTGCACTAAAACATGCTGTTTTAAGACCTTAATAATAATATTACTAACTAGTTGGTGGTGGTTTGAACATGACCTGAGAGTGGAACAAATTCATTTTAAAAGCCATAACAGGAATAGTACCTCATAACTTCTGGGACAAAATTCCGAAGGAGTTTAATGGTTTTTGTCAAGACTGGAGAACTGAGTAGTGCAGTGCAGTGGTCAGTCAGGTAAATGTGGTTCCCTCTTAGATTTTGTAAGATACAAGGATGTGCAGACTTTTTTTATCAATTTGTTTAGGAATTGGGATAATCTCATTGTGAAAACAGGATTATTGCTCAAGAGTTCACCTAATCTACACACAATAAGAAATAGACAGATGGGATGAAATAACAAAGACAGCATGAGATAACAGCTATGGTTAGCTAAGTAAACACACTTTTCCCTTTCTCCAGGTTATTTTTCATTTTTGTTCTTGTAGAATAGTGGTGGTTTGAGGCTGGCAAGCAGCTAAAATGTGGTACTTGTCCTGGGGCTAAACCTAGGCAAAATGTGGCAAAGGGACTGTGCAGGGAGGTGGTGTGTGAGCTGCACTCTACTGAGCAAGCCAGAGCCCTGGCAGCAGAGCCAGCCAAAATTGCCATTGAGGGGGGGTCACTGGGAAACTCAGCATAGTAGCCACTGCACGCCACCAAGTCTTTGGCAGGGCCCTGGGGAGCAGCTAGTGTTTCCTGCCTCTAAAACTCTCCTGGAGGTCCCCTTCCTTCCCTTTGGGTCCCCGAGGTATGTGTCTCATGGCCCTCAGCCACACAAAGATTCAGGCATGTGGCTCATAGGGCCAAGAGGAATGGCCACCCTTGTAGTAAAACAAAGTTCATCTGTGTTTATGGAATTCTTTCAGCATGTTGTTTTTACTGAAGAGAAGCCATCCCAGTCTGTCTCCTCTCCCAGCGCAGGCCACAGAAGGCTTGCTTCAGCCCTCCTAACATTCTCTCTCTCTCTGTTGTTTATGCACATACACCTCTGCCACCTTGCCTTACGCTCTGCTCTGATTTTAGAGATTAAAAGCAATAGACTGATAAAATGAAAGGGAAAAGGATTACATGTTCTACTGAGGATTTACTTGCAAAATACATTCAAAGGTTTGCTAACACCTGTCATAGCTATTCATAGATGTTTAATAAGGTTGTATAAGCAGTCCAACGTGTCAACAGGTTGCTTTATCCATGGTTCATCACTACCAATAGTACTGTATGCCAGAACACTTACATCCAGCTGTGGCATGGCCCCTTGTGTCTATTATGTATTCAGACATCATTAATAATTGATTAACCCTTTACAAACCACTTAGATGTAGAATGTCTCTAAAGTGGAAACGGGAACTGATCAGACAGAGGCTTGTCAAGGAGGCTATTAGGCAGCCTCCTTCCTGTCCAAAGAAACCACATCAATGATCTCATGTGTTCATTCAGGTAAATTCTGCTCCATTTTTATTTATTTATTTTCTATAAATTAAACAATTTAATATAATAATTATTATAAATAAATGTTTATTAATTTGTACTATTTATTTCTTCTTTGTCTTTTTCTCTGTTTATTCAATAAAGTTCTCAAGTATTGTAGGGGATTTTGGTTGTATTTTCTGTGAAAGGGTTTTCTACCTATGTTATTTATTAGTTCACTCATCCTCCATGGCCTGGTCTCCTCATGACATACCAGGAGTTGTGTACATGCACTCAGAGATGAGTGAGTTGTAATGATTTCCCCATACAAGGTTGTTGGTGTGTTCATTTTCAAAATATGTTACTATACAACAGCTGAGCTCTAGAGGGAGAACACATGGAAATTGGACAATGGCTTTGTCTGAAGTCCTGTAAATGTGAACTAATGGAATTTATCACAGGTGTAAAACATCATAGAATTTATAGGTGTGTGTCTACCAGTGACCAAGACATTGGTGTCATCGTTCATGATGTGCCCAGGCTATAATTCTTCAGAAGAAGTGCAAGGCATACTCATACCTATAGGTTTTGACAGAAGGACCTCTCACCTCCTCTCCCAGGCAGCATCTCCTAGGCAGCATGCCATAACCTGCCAATGGCAGAGAAGGGATAAGCACACATGATTTACAGTAACTTTAATGGAATTCACTTGATGGCTTAAAAGCTTTCTATATAACAATATTAGTTCCTACTGACTCCTAAACAAGCCTTTTTCTAGTTAAAAAACACAAGCCTGCAAACTGGGAGGCACCAAAGGGACTTGGTTCAACAAGAGTTGAACCAAGGCTGAGTTGCACAATTGAAAGGTATTGCTGACAGCATGCTCAGGGGATTTGCTATGGAGGTTTCATAAATTTAAAATAAAGCACCTGCTTCTATGTTGAGTCCTTCTGTGTTTCTGTGCTACTGAATGCTCCTTTGAAACCAAAGATATTGATATATTCTACACTGCAGGGAAATCAATAAAAACTTTAATCACAAAATTAAATAAAAATCAAAGCTACAGACATTACATGGTAGCACTTTTGGAAGGAGCAAAATGATGTTTTATGGCTCTGCTGCATGTGGACTTATTTACAAAATAAATAAATAAATAAATAATCATTAGCTTCTTTAGTACTATTGAGGTGGAGAATAAGGACCTTCCCATCACTGTGAGTTGACATCTTAGTGGACTTTACTGCAGTTGCAAAGGAAGAGCAATGCCTAGGTCCTTCAGTGATTTAAATGGTTTTGACAGAAGGAATTAGCTTTTAGATCCACCTTTATTGCGGTCTCTGAACTTTGTTAAAAGTTTGTGCCACCATCCTATTCCATTCATCACTGTGAAATAGCAAAGTACATTGTACAATGAAGTTGCACACCTGAATCACATATACATTGCAGTAATGGAC